>NW_013665626.1:1383363-1408117 GCF_000517525.1 Limulus polyphemus
GGAGGCCTTACAGTCTCCACACGTGTAACGATAGACAAGCCAAGAACAATAAGGAATGGGGAGGAGATCTTTAATAGGGAAGAAATTTAAATTATACATTTTTTAATATGTTCGTATTACTGATTTTACTTTTTTTTCACCGTTGTGTTTTCTTACTGTAGTTTCTCCCCATGATTACTGTTTAGTGTTCTATTTGTTTAATTATCGTTATATTTAGCAACTGTACTTTGAAAATTTATAAAGTCTGATGTAAATTCATTTTATTCTGCTTTAGATACTGAAGATGGAATCTGATAGAATTCCGAAACGTTTACCCATGTCCCCTTTTTGTCAATAAACAATGTTGTATATCATAAGTGTCGTAATCTTGGGGTCTACAAATACAAGTGGTAAATTACATAAACATAAATTGTCATTATAATAGGAAAGACGAAGGATATATCAGCCCCCAGTGGCACAGCGGTATGTCTGCGGACTTACAACGCTAGAATCCGGGTTTCGATACCCGTGGTGGGCAGAGCACAGATAGCCCATTGTGTAGCTTTGTGCTTAATTACAAACAAACAAATCTTATGTATTAGTTGTGTGTAATGGATTTACTTTATTCAAGGGGTTTGCACTGCAATGTATAATTTTATTCAAGTTAATCGATTACTTAGCACCGCTAAAGCCTGCTCTGTAGGCCAAATCCTAACGTACACTTTTCGTTAACATGTTAATCGTAATCACTACATTACCTGGGACAAAATTTTATTAAGTTACTTTAAAAGTAGGCCTTTTACCTCTTTTTTTATGTCAAGAGTTAAACCGTAGCCCTTCAAGTGTTTTTCAGAACACTATGTTCAACCTTTTTGTTATCTGATAAAACCACAATTATTATCTTACATTGTTGCATACATAACACCAGCCACTCAAATTACTTCATTTTATCACCTAAAATGTTTTTTTTTGTATGGGTAAGTAGAAAAACACTAGTTTTGTGCATGAAAATCATAAAAAAGTAATACATACATTCCTGTGTGGATTTGTGAAGCTCTACAAATCTAGAATACAATGTCTAGAAGCTTCTATCCAACTTTTGTCTCGTCACTCAGTTCAAGAACACCAATTAATTTTTATCTTTACCTCCAACACATGTGAGAAGAGATTATGGGTGCATTGTAAGGTGACGGTCAAATTCTACTATTCGTTTCAGGTAAAAGTAAACCGAGAGAGTCGGTGGTGGGTGCTATTGCTTATTCGCCATCCTAGTACAATTAGCCCTCATGTAGCTTTGCGCAAACATTCCGGAGCAAACAAACGTGGTGTAAGTTAGTATTATGATAGAGCTCTGGGTGCGCTATAAGCGTAGACAGTGGGTGACAGGATTGTAATATCTTCCTTGTGAGTAGTACTTGAATATCAAGGACCGTGGAAGAATGCTATAGTAACTTTGCTATAAATATAAACAAACAACATATGTATATATATATATTAATAAAACTATTTGGACAGAATAAATCTTAAAATTTGTGTCATATTTGACCAGTGGTACATCTTTCTGAGTGAATCCATGTTTTACAGTAACCACAACCTGCAATATGTTAATGGAATTGGCCAACAAACCATTGGCAATACATATGATGGAATGAGCTGCCACTCCTTTTGCACAACAACTCCATCTGTAGTGAAATTTCAATGATACTCCAGAACGTGTCTTTTGTTACAAAATGATGATTAAAATATTTACTGTTATAGAGGTGCCACCTTTAAATGAGTATCTGAGACAGTGTCAGGTATTCAGTTCATCTCTGATATGATAATCTAATCGTCAAGTATGTTAATATTTGGTCTAATACAAAATATGTTTTGTTCTGTATAATCTCGTAATTATAGCTATTTTTTATAACGATCCGACCCATTATAACAAGATAGAAATTGTATTTTAGTTTATTTTACTTTGTGTAAGACTGATCGAAATATCTTGTGAAATGGGAAAACGTATAGAAGAATCACAACACAGCAAACTCAGTACCTCTCTTAAATGGAAAATAAGTTTCAACAGTCATTCAGTGATGAATAAGCGTTGCAAGGGGTTTTTAATTATTTACATTGTAACTAGAAATGTCTATACATTTAAATACTTGTTAGCGAGTACATTAATACGTTTTTTAAAAAAGAAATGAAACTTTTATTGTTGAAAATCAAACATGTTTCAGTTAAAACTTAACAAACTGTTTTCCTTTTTTTGACAGGCAAAGATTGGTAACGGATCAGCAATCATTATACGCCTTAGTGGAAAAGTACCTGCCTCTTGAATATCGAGAAAAAATTGTTCCTATGGCAACAGTGAAAAATAACGTCAAACCTTAATTTCTTCGCCTTACTTGATATTCAAAAGCCTTTAGTATTGATCATTTTGATAGATGCCCATATTTTATTTGTATTTTTTTTTTTATAAAAAAAAGAAACCATAACCTAGAATATGATTTGTGAGTTAACATAGAAATAGTAGTTTGAGATGAAACAATTTTTGGTACATTTATATTGTAAAATATCACATCACGTAAAGTTTTCAGGCGTGAGGATTCAGGTAATAAAAAACAATATATTCTATTGACTAAAGACTAACACAGTTTTTATTGCTTTTCAGAACATAACCATATTAAACCGTAGAGAAGTCTTTACAATTGTATTGTTTAATAACATAAAGGTAATAAAAGTTATTTTGGATACTCATTATGATCTATATCTACCTGCTGATATTACTTTCTAGCAAGTGTTCCCTCTCTTCACCACACCACGGTACCTAAGTGTTAAGCAAGTGCTCCCTCCCCTTCACCACACCACGGTACCTCAGTGTTAAGCAAGTGCTCCCTCCCCTTCAACACACCACAGTACCTGAGTTTTAAGATGTTGGGCTTATAAGTATTTTTGTCCTATTTCTTTAATTCTATAGCATGTTTACCTAAATATGCTGAAGCTTTAGGAAGTCTCCAGGTGGGACAGCTGTAATTATATGGACTTACTACGCTAAAATCATGGGTTCAATTCCCCTCGGTGGACACATCAGATAGCCTGACGTGACTCTGCTATTAAAAACACACGCTTTAGTGAGTATAACGCTAAAATTCAAGGTTCCATCCCTACGTTTGTCACCAAGCAGTTAGCCCATTGTGTAGCTTTGCGCTTTAAACAGTGATTGCTGTTACGTAGAAGCTCATACCAGTTTGCTGATTATAAAACGACAGAAGAGGAAAAGTATACTCATAAGCATAAATAGAATTGTAATAAATATAATTACCTTCGATAGTAATTCTTCGGCCGTACTGTTGCTGATTATATGAGATTTGGCTTTAAAAAATAATATTGGATTTAGAATAATGGCTATGTAAAGGATCGTTAGATCCAAACTCATAACTGTTAAATATGACACTTTTGAATAAATAAAACTCGCCTGAAAATAATAGTTTGACCCTTGTGTAGTAAGGTTACAGTAGTCGAGAAAAGCTAGTGATGGCCGAGATTGATTGGCTAACAAAGAGCGTGAGAACACTGGCTGGATATTGTGTACCCAACATTTCTCCGTACGTTCGTTGGTTTAAAATTTCAATCGGCGTGACTGTATGTTCTAACTATTGCATTCCCTATTCTACCTAGTCCTCTTTCCATTCTATTTCAATCGCCGGATCTCTTATTTCACCTTGTGTTTTTGTTATATCCCTGTTCTTCATATCTGTCTTGTCTCTTTCCTTTCACTATCTGCCCTTATAGTAAAAAAGAGAAAGAGAGAGACGTAGGATCAAACATATGTGGTAATTCACATTAAAAAGAAAACGATAAAATGTGGGGTTACTCACGTTTAAAAGAAACACACGATAAAACGCAAGCATTTTCTAAAGGTGGTCCAGTCCTCCTTATAAATAAAGGCGGAATGAACTGCTTATATTATCCGTGATAAGGGCAGGTCCAAGTATCGAAAGGGCTAGGGTTTTATGTGAATTCAGATTCAGCATTAATAATATATATACTAGCTATTTTCACCACGTACACTTTCAGCAACATAGGCAAAGTTACGTATACAGAAATAATGCTTTTGTCGTTAACCCTTCACTTCAAACGTTACTGACATTTACGTATATCACAAATACCTCTATCCCCCACACGTTTAGCCGATATGTGGTTGATGGTGCCTCAAGTCCCTGCAGTCACTAGTACGTGTCTGCTCTTATTACATGGATCAGCCGACTCTAATCTTTCGTTTGGTGAGTACCAGTCGCTTATCAACGTCAACAATATCTGATGGTAAGGCGTCATTGTGTATCTTAATGTGGACCGGCTTCCGCTTTCATTCCTGCAACGAAAATGCGTTAGTCGTAAAGAAGAATCCTTCAAGTGAACACTTTGCATGTTCCCCTGGCAGCCATGGAAGCGCTACAGAAAATGTCAAATATTATAAATATAGTATAATATTTGGAATTAATTTCAGCACTTAAAACCATTCTGTAACTGTAAGAAAAAACAATTCTACTTATTTGACTTATATTACAAATCAAGTCAAAATTCAGTATTCTATGTATATCACATTTTCGTATTAACGGTAGCTGTAATCCATTAGTAAATAGTAGTTTGTCCGGCAACATACTTTGTTTTCAGATAATACAATCAAATTATTGAAGTTCTTAGCGAAGCTTTAAGCCGTAATATCGGTTAACTGATTGAAGTGAAATTTGTATCGCGTATCAATACCTTCCTTTTATATTGCTATGAAGTAACACTATGAATAATTGCGCAAAGTAACTGTGATTTTGTATTACAACCTTTGACATTTTAATACGACATCATTCTAAACTTGTTCAGTTTCTCTATCTTAAAATAATTTAATTCTCTTAAGATTTTTGAAATAATTTCAAAATTCATTAACCTAACGTCAGTGCAGTAAGATAAAATATTTGAATACAGTGTCACAGTGTTTAATATGAAAATGCAATTAGAAGTAATGCATTTATTCAACCCTCTATTACACGTTGTAACGTACAGGTAACAAATCTAACTTTGCTGATTAATACTCATACAAATACTTCAGTTCTGTTGTTGAATTCTCTTATTTGTAGGTAACAGTGTAATTAAACCGTGGAATTACTTTTGTTAGTTCTTCAATCGAACAATGTTACTTCTAGATAAAGTACCCGTTTATAACTTACCAAAACACATTTCATAAAGACATTTTTGTGCGATATAGACATATTTATGAAAGAAATTCAAATAAATCATTTTTTCCATCATATTTTCGTAGTACGTGTAATAGAGGGTTAAAGATAAAAATATACATTCAGAACTTAAAATCAAATTGGTTAATTAGCTTGTGGATTAATAACTATGTTGTTTATAGGGTCTATTAAATATATATCAGATACTTAAAGAAATTAAACAAAAATACCTTTAATACTGCAATTAATCCTGTTAATTACTGATGCAGTATCCTATGTATATTCCCAAGAAAATTTAATGATTTTACACAATTTTTTTTTATGCACTGAGTACTGCAACAAGCAAAAATATACAGTCACTCGATACGATGCAATATAAGAAACCAACCAGCAATGAAAGTTATGAAGCGAAATCAATAATTTGAGAGTTAACATGATCAGAAGATATACAAGTCTTTCAGAAGTTATTCTCTGTATGACATGGAATGTGTTAGAACTTAACACATACGCATGAAAGATACACGCCAGCTAATTGGAAAAAAAAAGGTTCTTTCCAGATTAAATACGTATTATTTTGTTACAAATACAAATTTACAAACGATACAATTTTATTACGTTATCATCTTTACTTCGAAACTTTTTAAACCTAAACACGATCCTAACTAATTCGAGCAATTTTTATCGGCAATTTAGAAAGATTACATTATAGAATGAATTAAAAACCACTTTGATAATATTAGTTAATGGCAATGGAAGATAAAATGCTAAAGTTCATGAACAGAGGGGCCAGGTGGTTAGGTCGCGAGTTCGAATTCCCGTCCCACCAAACATGCTCGCCCTTTCAGCCGTTGGGGCGTTATAATGTGACGGTCAATCCAACTATTCGTTAGTAAAAGAGTTGGCGGTGGGTGGTGATGACTAGCTGTCTTCCCTCTAGTCTTACACTGCTAAATTAGGGACGACTAGCGCAGACAGCTCTCGTGTAGCTTTGCTCGAAATTCAAAAACAAACATGAACAGAGGAGATAAAAGCATTAGTCTGATAAAAACAAACGTAGATGCTGAATAATTTAGATATAACAGTGAATAATAAAAGGGACTAAACAGATTATATTGTAGGTCTTTGCCCATAGAAGTAAAACACTTTTTTTAATATAAGAAAATTATACCTGTACCTTTATCTGGCCGGATAACAACGACGTTTCGGTTACTGACAAGTTATTTTAAGGCAGAAACCTCAACCTGTGTTATAGAAGAGTTTTTTAAGGGGTTGAAGTTATAGAAGGAGTACAATGAATGTCTGTACAGTACTCTAAAATCCCTTCCTAGTTTTGACAAAAATAATACACCTAATATATAATGCATTATCAAAACTAAATTTAAAAATGCGGTATTGTCCTCTTCTATAACTTCAACCCCTTAAAAATCCCTTCTTCTATGACACAGGTTGAGTTTTCTGCCTTTAAAGAACTTGCCAGTAAGAAAATTACATTTACTAAAGAACTTTACGTAAAACATGCTTGTATAAATCGAAATATTTTACTTAGTTTCAATGACACTTCTTTATATTGTGTTTATGTTGGTAATTACCCATTGTGATTAAATATATTTATAACTGTATATTATAGTTTCAAAATCACGTACTTGAAAGTAACCGCTTTTAACACAGCCATTACTTCATAAATCAACAGTTCTACGTTATCAATCCAAAGTGAACGTATAGAGGCTGAAGGATCTTGAGGAAATCTGTAGATCTACGATATTAATCCGAAGTGAACATGGCTGAGGAGACATGTTGGAATCAATAGATCGTTATCGATCCAAAGCTAATGTAGATAGGCTGGAGAAACTGATGAAGTCAGTAGTTATCAATTCAAAGTGAACGTATAGAAGCTGGGAGCACATGATGAAATCAGTAGATCTACCTTATCAATCCAAAGTGAATGCAGAGAAGCTGGGGACACATGATGAAACCTTATCAATCCAAAGTAAATGCAGAGAAGCTGGGGGCACATGATGAAATCAGTAGATCTACCTTATCAATCCAAAGTAAATGCAAAACAAAACAATAACAAAACTACTTTAAATGTTATTGTAGCACAAACAGAAAACAAAACAATAACAAAACTACGTTAAATGTTATTGTAGCACAGACAAACAGAAAACAAAACAATAACAAAACTACGTTAAACGTTATTGTAGCACAAATATTTTTACGCCACCCGTCAGTTCGCTTTGTAATAAGACGTAAGGCTCTACGAAATTTCCCAAGTTTTTTTAAACACAAAAAACGCCTTTTCACCAAGTCTGCATTCACTTTGGATTGATAAGGTAGATCTACTGATTTCATCATGTGCCCCCAGCTTCTCTGGATTATTCTCAGTCCGAGTTTATAAAAGAAAAGTATTTGTTAAAAATAATATTCACAAAAATAACACTTATAAGTATATCTCTTAATCTGGTAAAATATGTTAAAAATAACACTTATAAGTATATCTCTTAATCTGGTAAAATATGTTAAAAAGCTAAGAGTAATTCTTAAAATAATGGAAAACAAAACAATAACAAAACTACGTTAAATGTTATTGTAGCACAAACAAACAGAAAACAAAACAATAACAAAACTACGTTAAATGTTATTGTAGCACAAACAAACAAACAGGGTGATGAATTCGAATGACGAATTTCATTCAACCCATACAACCACAGGTTTTATGAAAAATGATTTATAATTTTATTGGTTGATAAGTATTTGTTGTTGAGCACATAATGGGCTATCTGCGATGTGCCCAGTGCAGGGATCGAACTAATAATTTTTGCATTGTAAGTTCTAAAACTTACGGCTGAACCATCGCGGCCTTATTTCAGTGTGGATATCGCTTTCTTGAGCAATATTAGTTATTCTTATAAAGGTATGTTCTGGAAATTCATGATTAAAATTGTAAAAGTTTAAAGTAGACAAAAATTATAAGTAACTGATAACATTATAATATTTCGTATTTTTTCAAAATGACATAAAAAAATCATAAACTCAGATTCTTGTTACTTTTAAGTTATTAACTTTGTATTCCTACCTAGTTCGTACAGAATAATTGTATGCCATTGTGTTCATGCTTTAATCTTCGGTCTTGTTCTAGGAAGTATCTGTCAGCTTTAACATCGCTATTCGGCTTATGATATCATTAGTGATGTAACAAAATGTAATTAGAATTTGAAATAGTTGATAGAAATATGTTATTAGGAAACTATCTGTCAGTTGCTTGCAAATCTTGAAATGTGAAGTATAAGTGTTTTATCATTGTTTCATTAAAACTATGAATTATTATCGTTTGCTATTTTAATGCCATTAACCCGCCTAAATAATTGAAAGATGTATTATTTAATTGTGTTAGACAAAGTGCCAAGGCACATTTTAAATACTTGAAAGAAAAGCACCGACCTTCAAATAATATTTTGATTGTGCCTAAAAAATACTTTTTTATCATATTTTATAGGTGACTTAGAGAACAACCTTATCATTCTTGAGGAAATTAATCAGTCTTAGATTAAACCAAATGTGTACTGATTACACAATCAATCACTTTGAAATAAACCTTATTTAATATGAACGTTAAAATCCATTTACATTTTCCATCTAATGAATGCTATACAAACAATTACATTGTAAACACTTGAACGAATCATAGTGTTTGTTTATCGCGGTAACAGAGTGCTCCTGATAAAAACAGTTTTAGGCTTGCGATACAATCCAAACTCATCTTTTTTTATTGAAACAGCGTATTATCAAGTTATAGTTTATTATGTATTTCTTTGGGGGAAGGGGTTAAAGACTGAAGACTGACACGTTTAACTAACCGGCCTGATTAGCCCTGGTATTGAATATGGGACTGAATATGGTAGATATGGTGCGTTTGATATATTGTAACATTTTCTCCTTTGCTTGCACTCATGGTTTCTAAAACTACTAATGTGGTTTTCTCAAACTTACATTTCCTCACTAAGAATATATCCTTCTTATTAGATCCGAATAGTACTAGCCAACTTCAAGTGAAGGGGGAAAAATAACCGCTAAGAATTCTTAGAGGTGACCGACCCACTTAAGAATATTGGAAATCTTAAAATATAACCAGTATATAATTTTATACCCATACCTTTCTTCTACTGATCTGTTACACCAAGGCGAAGGGTCTAACTGTATTACTTTAATTTTGAATTAGTTTTAAAGATTCAGTTATTAAAAACTTATTATAAGAAATTCAGGTTTTTATTCGAATAAATAACAGTTCTTTGTATCTATACTTCATTTGAATAATCAAATTTATATGAGGCAGTTTTAGACACTGCTTAAGTTCGGGTCTCGATTCCATGCGGTTGACAAAGGGCAGGTAGCTCATTGTGTAACCTTGCTTTAGATTAAATTTTTACCCGATAAAGAACCTTATTAAAACATCCATACAACATCCTATGTCTCTTCCGGGTCGACATCTTTCTCGTCTCCACGCATCTCTGAACAATCCACTCTACGTGATAAAATTAAACTCAGCTTGGCGGCTCTATCAAAATTCGTTTGACATTAACCTTTTCACCGCGCGAGGTGAAGAGAAGCTAACGTTTCTGACCACCCCGGGCTGTCTTTCAGACCCCAAAATCTTTTTTTTTTTGAGGCTTGAAAGATTTTAAGCATAAATTTCTGCCATGAATTTGATTTGACTTGATCTATGTCTAATATTACTTTGCTGATACAAAAACTTAATAAATCAACAGAAACGTATTTGTTTTTTGTTTTGTATATATATAAGCCCGAGTGGCACAGCGCTATGTCTGCGGACTTACAACGCTAGAAACCGGGTTTCGATATCCGTGGTGGGCAAAGCACAAATAGCCCATTGTGTAGCTTTGTGCATAACTACAAATAAACAAGTAAAAAATAAACAATATATATATATTTCTCCCCTGTTTCATCAGCTGAAGAAACAGGAGGGAAACGAAATGTCAAGACAGTTATTTTCTGAATTGCACACAAGAATCTTAAGCTTAAGCTAGAAAAAATAACAGTGGCACAGCGGTATGCCTGCGGACTTACAGCGCTAGAAACCAGGTTTCTATACCCGTGATGAGCAGAGCACAGATAGCCCATTGTATAGCTTTGTGATTAATTCATAAAAAATCATTCTTAAAATTCACAATTATAGTTACCTTCAATTTTTAAAATGTTTTTTCTTTTTTTTATATACCATAACAGTGTATGAATACTCATTGATGTAGAGCAAGGACAAACCCTAATTATCTAGAAATGCATTTTACAATAGTACAACAAAACTTGAAGCTTTTACAGCATTGTTAACAATAATTACACAGTCTCGATCTATGAAGTCTGTCGGTGGGTCAGATGTAAGTTTACATACTTACAATGCTAAAATCCAGGCTTCGATTCCTCGCGATGCAGATAGGCCCATAGCGTAAAACGACAAAATGACAATTTACGAAATCATTTAAATAATAATAGATATATTTACTCTGTTGGTTTTAGAAAATCAAAGTCCTGAACAAACACAAAATAATTGTATTAAATTTTGGTTTGTTTTTTTGTTTGTTATGAATTTCGCGCAAACTACACGAGGGCTATCTGCGCTAGCCGTCCCTGATTTAACAGTGTAAGACTAGAGGGAAGGCAGCTAGTTATCACCACCCACAGCCAAATCTTTTACCAACGAATAATGGGATTGATCGTCACATTTAACGCCCCCACGGCTGAAAGGGCGAGCATGTTTGATGGGACAGGGATTCAAACCCGCAGATCGCGAGTCGAGCGCCCTAACCACCTGGCCATGCCGGGCGAAATTTTGCCTTACTCTTCAATTATTTCTTGAGCTTCTGGTTAATACTAGATTAAAGTTGATATATATAAGATGTAAACAAATGGATAAATTATGTTCCTTTAACAGAAGATCATTTCTGAGACACTATTGACGGGAAAATCGAACTTTGGAAATTTTTATATAAGTATTAATCCTGAAGAGGAAAAAACGTTTTGGTCGTGAACGAAGTTAGACGTAGTTGCAGCTCAACTCAGCGAGCGGGAAATCGAATACAAAGTACCCTCACGCCGACAGAGTCACCTCCAAAAGCCCACAGCGGGATCAATGTCAACGCCGAGCGGGAGCAACGCTTCAGGTAAGGCTGGTTTGACTATAGATACAATAGAACACTACAGTCCAGAACTCACACAACTAGTAACACTAGCCAAAAAGGCTACCCCGAAAGAATGATATCTGCACGCAAAAAAAAAAAGAAAGCTGTTAAGTCAACAAAAAGAAACACAAAAACAGTAAACACACCAATGGAAACTAATGACACTACAGAACCAGAAGAAGAACACGCAGGAAAATTAATAGTAGAAGAACACAAAGAAGAATACAACAAAACACCTGCACAAACTAAACACAAAGAAGCACATGGAAATCCACATGACCAACCAGTGACACAAAAAGAAGTATAGGAAGATAATTTTAAACAAACACCAGAAGATCCAAACAATTTCATCATAGTAGAACCGAAGAAAACAGACAGCACAAAACACAACCAATCATACAAATGTAACACACAAAAATACACCACAAAACGCTATTATAACTCAAGGTATCCCTGCACAGTACAGAGAACCACAACTTGCGGCTGAAATCAAGCGATGCAAACCGCAAGTACACATCACAACAATTAAACGCCTAGCCAAGGGCGGCGTCCTGGTCAAAGGGTCAGAGGCCGCTGACCTCAACCGACTACTAAAGACATGGCCCCAAGACGCATTTGAACCCGGAAACATAACAATACATATACCAGGTAAAAAACCTAACCAAAAGTCATTCGTCATAAAGGACATACACACTAGCATCACAAACGAAGAAATAGAAACAGAACTCACACAGAAAAACATATTAGTAACGAAAGTTGAACCTATTTTCTCAAACAGAACACAGAAACTTACAAACCTCATAAAAGTACAAGTATAAGAAACACAAGACATATAGAATCTAATATCAAATGGTATTACTCTCTGATATAGAAAATACACGGTAGAACCCACCAAAATATCAGCGGTAGTAGTAACTCAGTGTTACAACTGCCAATGGTATGGACATGTCGCAGCTGCATGTAAAGCTCTCCCACGCTGCGTAGGGTGTGGGGGAGATCACAGAAATAACGAATGCCCGCGAAATAACCCACAGCCATACTGCTGCAACTGCCAACAACAACACACGGCAAACTATAAAGGATGCCAGAAATAGAAAACTATTAAAACAAGAATAATCAATATACAAAACAACATACACACACAAGCTCAAAATTATGTAGTAAACAGCACACAAAGAAAAACACCATTACTACCAACACCAAACCCTCAACAAAATGCCAATACAAACAAACAATCTACCGCACAAGCATTAAAAACCCACACCCGAACAGAAACAACAACACAAGCACAGGAAGTAAAAATCAACACTCAAACTAAAGAAACAACAGAACAAATGAAGATACCTCAACCAATACCTACTCAAATACAAGAATTCACAAACAAACTAGCAGAGGCAGTCGAAAACATATTTAGAATATTCCAAGAAAAATATAACAGCGCCGAAAACGAAGAGGATGCATTTACACTAATCACAAAAATAGCAGCACAACAACTACTACCCTTATTACCACATTTACTACTCCTACTATAGATCCAAAGAACATAAACACCTAAGAATAAGGCTACACACATATACAACTTGAAAACATAAAACGGACATGGCCCTGAAAGGGAAAGTAGTGATAGAAATCAACAACTCCATATCAAACCAGCTAACCAAAACACCTGAACCCAAGAAAAATATAACAACAGTAAAGTAGGAAGGAAGAGGTCTACCTGAACCTGACCCTACCAGGTCGTAAAAACGACCTAAATCCCGATTCGGAAAGAGAGAGAGTATTAATCCTTCTTGACGTGTAATACCTTGTCCAAATTCTAATTTTTAATTACTGAACTTAGAATCAGATTTTTATAAGCTCGCTAAATAAAAATTGATATATTACTTCGTTTAAAGAATATGTGCTTTACATTATGCTTATTTTTTTTTTTTTAGGTTTTACTTTCTTTCATGAAGCATTTCATGAAAATAAATGTCCATAATTATCATTTTTTTATTCGCTTTATAAAACTAAATTTGTTAATTACGAGTGTTCCTCGATCACCAGGACACATTATACTGAGAGATGAATTCAACATTCAAAACAATGTGCAATAATGATCGTAATGAGGATATATGTTTTTTAAAGGTTTAATTATTACATATGTTATGTTGTCTTTTTTATTACTTTCGGCTTTAAAAAAAATCGTTTTCATTAGTTCGAAAATATGTTCACATTATGGCATGCTACATAATCTTTAAAGAAAAGAAAAATTTATAGTCGATCAATATATCTTCTGAAATATTAAATGTCTTTTTTTTCCTTTTTTATAACCGATGATAAATAAAGTCATAAGGTTTCTTTATTGAAAAAAATCATGTGAGTTACTTTTCTAAAATATTCCAAAGAGAGTTTAGTTACCCTTGAAATAGTTTGAGTTCTTTGTGTGATCGATGAATTTTTATTTTTGAAATTTTTACATATTTCCTTCCAAAATTCTTTGCACCCTACATAATGGAAAACAGCTTTTGAGTAACTACAATATTATAATTCTAGGCATAGAACATATAATTTTGTAAATAAAATATTGATAATTTATTGTTTTGTATAACTAAGTTTTAACTGAAATTTTTGAACGTCTTTCCTGTATGTTTTATAAGATAATGATTTCACCCGTACAATTGAAGATTTGAATAATCGAGAATCGCTATATTTCAATCAGACTATTATTGTTTGCAACCTCAGCTAAACCATATATGAGAACATTGAGAAGGGTTTTTCTTTTCGGGAAGATTAAGCAGCAAAGCACAATGCCTAATGTTGGTGATTGTATTTTTACAACAAAAGTCGAAGTCAAATTTACTACTGTGGCATTGAACAGTTATTGAACGTTATAAGATATTCCCTGTTTGTGCTGCAAACAGAAAGTTTAGCAGAGGTATTACAATTTGAAGATCGGTGTAGGTTATTTTGATTATACCTATGTTATATTTACTATTTTGACATTTTTTCTTCTTTTCTGGTTTGGATTGTTTTAACGCAAAGTTACACAATGAGATATCTGCG
The DNA here is from genome assembly GCF_000517525.1 of Limulus polyphemus. NCBI lineage: Eukaryota > Metazoa > Arthropoda > Merostomata > Xiphosura > Limulidae > Limulus > Limulus polyphemus. The sequence goes on from NW_013665626.1 coordinate 1,397,789, forward strand.
CTCTGTACCACCGCGAGGAAGTAAAACAGGATGTTTTTCATTGTAAGTTCATAAACTTTTGGAGGAGTTTGCTTGTTTGTTGTTAAACACAAAGCTGCACAATGGGCTATTTGTTCTGTGTCCACCACGAGTATCGAAACCTGACTTTTAGTGTCATAAGTCCAGAGACTTACACTAAGCCACTGGAGGGTTTCCACCGAGGGACTGTTATTTTGTGTTCGTAAGATGAATGATATGTGTATTTTAATGAGTCTGGAACAGAATATATTAGTGAATAGGCTGAATGTTAACGTGCCGGGCTGCGGATCAAAGGTTCCCTAGTTCGCGTTCTGTTACCGCCAAAAACAAAATCACCCTCCGAACTTTGGGGCCAAATCCAATTTTTCTCTTACCAACGAGTAAGACCAACAGTTGGTGGTGGTTGTTATTCACTCGCTGCCTTCCCTCTAAGTCTACCACATTTAAATTAGGGACGGGTAGCTCTGCGAGAAATTCAACAAACAAAAACGAGTGAATATTGTTTTGTACATTTATCCTAAAACATATTTTGTAATATTTCGTTGATACAGTTGCTTAACACAATATTACATTTCAATAACTTTATATCTGATTGGTATCTAACATCTGTGTTTGAATTGGTTGCATATCTTTCTGTGTTGAGGATATATATTTTTATTATGTAGACTTCACCTTTTTTCTTATCTTTTCCCAACGTCTACATATTTGTTGCTCTTGTAAATGACTAGATTAACTGTCCAGCCAAACGTTTTTATTAGTGGATACATAATGTTAGAAAGTGCAGCCAATAATATCAGAGCTAGAGTGAAAATAAGAATACATGCCAAACCTTATGTGACAAAAACACAAACCTTGTTACCGAAAGATTAAATATTTTCATAATACCTAAAAGCAAAATATGAAACTGTGATTGTCTTGTTTTTCATTAAGCAATTTCCTAATTCTAAAAACTTATGATGAAGGCAAGGAAGAATGTGAAATAATATGTCAACCTTACCATATCTGTCATAATTCAGCGTCTACGAGGCCTTTTGCCCAACACCATGGCTCATCAGGCTAGCTGGGATACGACAGACATAGTAGTTATATAAGTCAACACACGATTCAGACGTTAACATCTTGTAAAATGCCCGAGTCAGCAAGTACTTATAACTGATAAGTTGAAATTTATGTTTCTTAGCCAGAATTTAAATTTTTTGCAATAAACCAGTTAACAACAACAGAAACATCTTGTAGGAAGGGAGTTACATCTTGTAGAAAGGGTGTTCTTCACAATAAAAGTAATATATAAGCGTTCAAAAGTCGACAAAAAATGAATTCACAATAAAAGACTAAAAAAGTAACTAAAAGTAAAATATAAAATCAACATATGAATATATAGTATCATTAATAAGAATATATTTAGCTCCTTAAAAAAAATACTGGGTAAATCAAAGTATTAACAGGTGTATATCAACTCCAAGTTTATTTGAAAAAATGCTCTATTCCACCATATAAAATAGAAGTTCTACTTCATATGTAAAAGAGAAGCTGTACGTCATCATATCAAAATAAGTTATATTTTAACACATAAAACGCGCTACTTCACTAAATGGAAGAGTTATTCTTTTTCATTTCCCTATGTAAATAGTTCTACTGAACCATATAAAAACCTTTTCTTCATCACCATGTAAAAATGGTCCACTTCACAATATTTAATAACATGAAAAGTTTCGCCACATGAAAAGCTAACTATTCACTACCAAATAATAAAGGAACTCTACTGCACCATGTAAAATAAAATAATATGCATTGTCATATATAATTATTTCTACTTCATTATATAAAAAGGAGCATTGTTTCACCATATACAAAAGAAGTTCTGCATTAACATATGAAAAATCTCTACCTTAGCCCTGTAAACATAAGCTCCACTACGCCATTTAAGAAGCTCGGCTTCCATACAAAATAAAAGCTTTTACTTCACCATATAAAAAGAGTCTGTACTTCACTATATCAAATAAAAGCTGTGCATCGCCATGTATACAAAAGCTATACTCAACCGTATGATAACTTGTCTCCACCACCACATATACAGAACTCTACTTCACAGTGTAACCAAGTTTTATTTCACTGTCCATAAAAGAGTGTTGCATAACCAAGAAAAAAGTATTCTCTAATTCGCGATATAAAATAGTATATTTATGATACCGTTAAAATGTTCTACTTAATCATAGAAATCAACACCGTAACTACAGTAACTTGGAGGTTTAACTTGTACACTAAAGTTTCAAAATATTAACTTTTAGCTCCCTTCTTCGGTGTGCATGTGTAACCTGTTGTATTCGATCTTTCAAGGTCAAAATGCTAAACAGTATTATGAAATGCATTTATTAAGCATTTCAGAATTTTAATAAATTACTTATGAAAAATAAATATGTAGAAATATGTGACGCTGCTGTGGATATCAAACTTAAATCTCTACCACATGATTATTGCGAGTCTGCTAAAGATTTTTAAGATATTTTAAATTACTTTTAAATAGCAGTCCACAAAATCCTTAAAAAATGATTCACATACAACTGTAAGTTGCCTGAAATTATTCGTTATTCCATGTGGGAATGTAATAGCAGCATAAGCTGTGATTAGGCAGCTAACATAATATAATAACCACCAATTGTTTACAGTTTCTACAAGTACCACGTTTAAAGGATTACTAATTGAAACCGGTTGTGCTCTCAGGTGGTCAGAATATGGGTTTTATCTGCTTTTGTGAGCTGCTGTGTTTTTATAGCAGTATAACTACGCAGGTTTTGTTACAAGTTAAATGACGGTTTGTGAATCAAAACTTTTACTTCACAACCTACTAAGATTTAGTTTTTTAAATTATTTGTTTCAATTGTAATTCGAATTAGTTGCATTTTGTGAATGATAAAAACTAGAACGCTAGATTATACTAATGCTTCGAAAAGAACGATATGGGTGTATTATAATGCTCTTTCTGTGGAGCTTTTTAACAAACGAAAAAAGCAGTCAGCAACATATTGTACTTTTGTTATTAATACGCTCTTCTTACAGGAAGTCCAGTACAGAATCCTAGAAGCCCTAAAAATTGTGTGAAGTGCTATTTTGATAATATGTTATGCTTTTTGTACCCTAAAATGATTTGCATTGTAATCTAACACTGTATTTGTATAATATAATAATAGAATAAAATATAATCATAATAATTAATACAAAAAGTTGAGGAACTATTTGAGGGGAAAGGAAAACAGAAGGGACAGAGAAGGGTGTGTATGATAAACTTAATAAGGTTATAGTTATACGTGATTCTTTGACAAGGCATGTGGATAGGATAGTCTGTGGAGTAAATAGGGATAAAAGAATTAGATTATGCTACCCAGAGACACAGGTGGAGAATATAAATAACAGTTATTGGTTTGGTTTGAATTTCGCGCAAAGCTACACGAGGGTTATCTGCGCTAGCCGTCCCTAATTTAGCAGTGTAAGACTAGAGGGAAGGCATCTAGTCATAACCACCCACCGTCAACTCTTGGGCTACTCTTTTACCAACGAATAGTTGGATTGGCCATCACATTATAAGAACCCCACACCTGAAAGGGCGAACATGTTTGGTGGGACGGGGATTCGAACCCATGACCCTCAGATTGCGAGTCGACTTCCTTAACCACCTGGCCATGCTGGGCCCTATATACAGAGAACTAATATAAAATAAAGGGAGCTTGCAATGATGTAGTCTTTGTTGTACACATAGGGGCTAATGATATAGGGAAAGGCAAGTCAGAGAAGCTAACTGATAAGTACAGGAGTTGATAAAGGCATTTAATAAAAATGACTATTGTGTCAGGGATACTGTCGAGAATATATTGTGGTGGGACGGGGATTCAAACCCGCGACCTCAGATTACTAGTCAAGCGCCCTAACCACCTGACCATGCCGGGTACTGGGTGCGAGAGATCATTGCTCTGTTAGGTTCGATGCTTTGCTGGAATGAGGATATTTTTGTTACAAATTTCAAAAAAGCAAATTTTGAAAGGATGCGACAAGAATTATTTGTTGTGAATTAGGCAACTGAATTATTTGGAGACATTAGATCAAACGTGAAAAAAGTTTTAAATAAATTTTAAAGATTCAATATAAACATGTTCCTAAGAGTAAGAAGATGGTGGCTGCAAGTAAAAACTAGGTTTACTCATAAAGGGCATACGGGCTAAAAGTAAGGAAAAGCATTACAAAGTTTAAAAAAAATTAATTGACTAGTATGACGAAAGATTTAGAAGATTATAGACGATCAAAAGAGTTGTTCAAACACGAAATTAGGATATAAAAAAATGATGTATGAAAAAAGGTTTGCTGAAAATTAACATTAAGGATTTCTTTAAATACATTAAGGGCAAACAAAATGTTAGGATAGAAGTAGAACCATCGAGAGATTATATATAGACTGGTATATTATGATTAAGAGATGGCTGGGACATTAATTTTACTTTTTCTTCAGTTTTTACAAATGAAGATTAAAGCAATATTCATCATCCTGAGCAGTTGATAGATGGAAACAAGATGATTACATTAATTCTGAGCTTGTTAATACAAAATTGGGAAGTTTATAGAATGATAAGGTTACTGGGCCAGATAATATTTCCCCCAAGGGTTTTGAGGAATGTTAAGGATTGGATGTGTGAGCCACTTGCTACTATTTTTTTGTAAATCCTTGAATAGTGGGCAGGTACCAAAGGATTGGAAGTTAGCTAATGTCACTCATCTTTTCAAGGGAGGAGATAAAAATTGTCTTAGTAATTATAGGCCTATTAGTCTTACATCAGTTCTGAAAAAAAGGTTTGGAAATGTTGATAAAAATGCTTTGCAAAGTCATTTAACAAAGTTCAGAATTTTGTTGGATAGTCAACATAGTTTCACGAAGGAAAAAAATTTTGCCTTACAAATCTTTTAACATTCTTTGAAAATGTTACTGCTCATGTAGATGAGAGTCAAGGTGTAGATTTGGTGTATCTGGATTTTCAGAAAGTATTTGAGGTACCACATAATAGGCTTGTAGAAAAACAAATTAGCCAACTTATCCCCAACACAAGCCTATTATGTGGCACCTGAAATACTTTCTGAAAATCCAGATACACCAAATCTACACATTGACTCTCAGCTACATAAGCAGTAACATTTTCAAAGAAAGCAGAGGGTTGTTATAAATGGAGTTCAGTCACATTGGATTAATGTCACAAGTGGGACACTTCAGGATTCAGTCATAGGATCTTTGTCATTTTTACCTACATCAATGACATAGATGAAGAAATGGTCAATAATTTACTAAAATTTGCTGATGATGTTAAGGTCTTGAGTGTTGCTGGCTGTGAGGAGGAGAATGCTGCTTTACAAAAGTAATTAGATCATTTAGTAAGTTGGGCGAATAGATAGCAAATGGGCTTTAATTATAATAATGCAAGATAATGCATGTGGGTTACCATAATTTGAATTATAAGTATAATTTGGATGGGAGTAACCTTAACAGTGTTCTGAATGAAGGGGATCTTGGTGTAATAGTCGATCAGTCTCTAGGGCCATCCTAGCAGTGTGCTGTTGCTAGTGGTAGGGCAAATAGGATTTTAGTTTGTATCTACAGAAATACTGAATACAAATCCAAAGAGGTTATAATTTCATTGTACAGGTCACTAGTTAGGCCACATTTGTAGTATTGTGTTCAGTCCTGGGCTTCTTACCTTAGGAAGGACATTGAATTGTTGGAAAGGTTTCAGAGAAGGGCTACTAGGATGATACTTTGTATGGGAAGGTTGTCATACGAGGAGAGGTTAAGATATCTGAAATTGTTTTCTCTTAAAAAAAAGAAGAGTTAGAGGGGTTCTGATTAAGATGTTTATGATTGTTAAGGGATAATTGATAGTGTTGGTGTATAATTTTTTTTTCATACTTAATGGTGAGAATGGTAGGACTAGGAGCACAAATATGAATCTCAGCATGGTAGAAGTCATCTTCGTCTAAGACACTTTTATTTTTTCTAATAGGGTAATTGGCCATTGGAATGGGTTGCCTTCGGGTGGAGGCAGTAAACTTAAGTGAGTTTAATAGAAGGCTTGATAAATGATAAGGGCTGACTGTGAGTTGTTTTTTATAGTTTTAGTTTAGTTTAATAGATGGGAGCGCCTAGATGGACCAATAATTTCCTAAATATCATGTTATGTTGTATATTATATTAAAATGAATTTGAATAAGCAAAACACATGACAGTCATAGCCGATATAAAGTCGCGGTATAATGGCATGCATCAGAACTACATTTTTACTTTGTTTTGCTATTTGTAGGTAGTGTGATGCCATCGAAAATTGTTTGCTTTTGGTAAGAGTATGCAATAATCCTTTTCTACGCAAAGTATTCATAAACCCAGATCATAAATATGTGTTCAGATTAGGGATTTAGATTTCCAAGACGGGGATATCCCTTGTACTTAATGGCATTGGAAAACAAAGGAATATGTAGCCTCTTGGGACACCAGGGCCATCCAGAAATGCCTACAATAAGTTGTACCTCAGCAATGATAAGCAAAGTACACTGTTTTGTAACTGCTGAGAATCCACAAAACAAAAGATCAGTGGCAAAAGCCGTCCACGATCCATAGACAACAGAACACAACATAATCAAGAAGGATATCCGTCTGGAAAAGTGACACAAATCACATGTACACAAATTGTTTTCATGACATAGAAGTTCCACCGTCGTATACCGGAAGTAGCTGGAGAATAAAACAGGTATTTATACTATTCCTCACAATGACTATTGAAACGGGCGCTAGAAAACCGTCGTCTTCGTACACTATTTTATTACCGAAAACAGTTTTTTCCTCTAATAAATCTGTACTCAAATAGCATATGATACTCTAAGGCTACAACAAAAATAACCAACAAAATATTTTACTCTAAACTACGGTTTTCTTTCCGAGTTCAAGTTTTTATGTTTCTATTTTTAAGAAATTCGAAACTTAAAAACAAAACTTATAGTGTTTTACTAGCATTAGATGCTGAATTTGACAGACAACTTAATCATAAGAGTTTCATGATTCATTATTTTTTATTCAGATTTCTGTTTTACATGGATTTGTTGTTGGTTGTAGGTACAAGTTTTGATGCGCTTGGTTATGGCACTTGACTCGCAATCTGAGGGTCGCGGGCTCGAACCCCCTTCCCACCAAACATGCTCGCCCTTTCAGCTGAGGGTATAAAATGACGGTCAATCCCACTATCCGGTGGTAACAGAGTAGCCCAAGAGTTGGCGGTGGGTGATGATGACTAATTTCCTTCCTCCTAGTCTTTCACTGCTAAGTTAGGGACGGCTAACGCAGATAGCCCTCGTGTAACTTTGCGTGAAATTCAAACCAAGCAAGTTTTGAATAATCAGGACTAAACATAGATAACAAGATTCCAAGAGAAACAAAAACACGTGCGGTGGTTCCGACGAGAAAATGGAAATATGATTGTCGACAAAATAACGTGTTTTATTCATTACCTATCACAAGCTTTTATAATCTTTCTCAAAAATACCAATATCGCACATCTGTATAGTTGATGAATAATATGTTATTATTCTAATCTCTAGAACCAAATCCATTATGAAACAATTTGAGTTGTCGTCTTCAAAAAGACATAAAATAGTTTGTCTTAATGCTTCGGTCGTTTTCACATATCATTTGATTATCATGATAAATTAATTAATTGTAATATATAATCGAATTTATTTTTAAATTTATCACCGACTATCACACCAGTGTATCCTAATTTCAGCAAAAATATTAATTTTCATGTGACGAAACTTTCCATTTAAAACCTTGTGTTGAAATAGACTTTTTTTAAGCATGACCATTTTTCATTACATATTATCCTAGTTTTGGACAAAGCATACTTCGTTTTCATAACTTGAATAAAGAATTAGAACAGTTGTTTTTGTTTTGTTTTTGTTGGCATACATTCCGATCGCTAGCAGACTCTATTACCATAGTAGGACGTTGTACGTAACATTCCTGAGAATAATATCGCAGTTGGTATATTCAAAGAGGTGACGTATTCTCGAGATAGGTTTTTCCATTTTTTTTTAATGAATAGGCCCCCCAAAATGTAATATAGACGACAAAGGCTCCACGTGTAACAATAGAGTTAGTGTAAATATAAAGTAACTAGTTCAAAGTAATATGTTTAGTATTTCATATTAAAAAAATATTGCCTTTTGTAACCCTTTGAAAATAACGATCGAATTTTTGATGTATTTAGATTAAAGTTTTATTCGGAGTTCACGCTTATTGTTCTGTAAGCTACGTTTATGATCCAATTAGTTCCCAATATTAAAACACGTGTGAAAGATGATCGTGTGTGCTGATTTCTTTTATTCTTTAACCTAACACTAACTCTTGAAGATATTCTACAAACTGGGAAAAACTGGCTCTTTTTCCAAAGTAACCATTTAAAAAGTAGTCATCATTTTATGTTGTGCCACTGTAAGTCAGCATAACTAACAGACGCACATAAAAGCTTCCACATTCATTTAATACCAATCCACATCTAAGTTGAATATTATCATTTCCTGCTCTTTAATAACAAATATATGTGTGGTGAATGTTTTTACTTAATTTTTTGTGTCAAAGTCTCATTTTAGCAAATATTGTTCTATTATGGAGCAATATATTAATGCTTTAATTCAGTACATCATACGTGATCAGCAGAATTGGAAATGTTCTAATGAGAAAAAGGAGACTATTTGACTTCATAACCATATGACTTAAGTTTCAAAATAAATATTTGTGCAGGATCTGAGAGAAGTTTCAAACCTACAAAATTATGAACTTTTCATTTCTCCTTCGAAGCACGTGTATATAAGCCTTAAATGAACAACGCCCCAGTTTTGAAAGACTCCTATTTTCTATATACACGATATTTCGAGTCTAGACCTACTTAACTCGTATTCCTATCATGCTATAATGAAATTCGGGACAAATATAGCACTAAATCTGTGTTAATAATTTACGAAAGCTGTCTCATGTTTAGATAATCTTCTGTAACATTTCTGCCGGGCACGTCTTTATAAATTTGTCTTTTTTTTTCTAATCTTGAGACTTACAGTTATATCGTTAACTTACTGCGAATTTTAAAAAGCTTCGACGACAAAGAAAATGCTACTTATACCACTTAGGTTAAGTTTTCCATTATTTTTCATTAAAAATAATTGTACATTCTTTTGACAGTTGAACTAAACTAATGGTAGTGCTAAAATTTCACTTAAGCTAAATGACGTGATTCAAGCTTTATGTGGCAAAAAGACATAACGGTTTTTCGAAATATATATTCAATAGCACATTTGTAATTAAAACTGAACAGAACAAGGTTAACACCGTGAAGTAATTCATTACAACTTGAAAAGAGGCAGGAAGTTTAACTGAAATCGAAATTTCGTGCTTAAAACTAGTAAGATGTTTTTTCGAACATTCTGATTCACCGTGCTTACCTTATCTATCGCCCCCCAGTAGCACAGCGGTATGTCTGCGGACTTATAACGCTAGAATCCGGGTTTCGATACCCGTGGTGGGCAGAGCACAGATAGCCCATTGTGTAGCTTTGTGCTTAACTTCAAAAAAAAACAAAACAAACCTTATATATCATTCAAAACGTTATACATGAACACTCAATAATGTGACAAACATTTCATTATAAAAATATGTTTGGTTTTTGCAATTTTTATAGGTTTTTTGTTTTTGTTTGTGTGAAATGTGTTTTGTCAGTGACAAGTAATATTATATACATATTGTGAATTAATAGCACTCTAAGAGTTATGTTCCAGTTCCCTTGTTGCTTTTATACTGTGAATTAATAGCACTCTAAGAGTTATGTTCCAGTTCCCATGTTGCTTTTATACTGTGAATTAATAGCACTCTAAGAGTTATGTTCCAGTTCCCTTGTTGCTTTTATACTGTGAATTAATAGCACTCTAAGAGTTATGTTCCAGTTCCCATGTTGCTTTTATACTGTGAATTAATAGCACTCAAAGAGTTATTTTCCAGTTCCCATGTTGCTTTTATACTGTGAATTAATTGCACTCTAGGAGTTATGTTCCAGTTCCCATGTTGCTTTTATACTGTGAATTAATTGCACTCTAGGAGTTATGTTCCAGTTCCCATGTTGCTTTTATACTGTGAATTAATTGCACTCTAGGAGTTATGTTCCAGTTCCCATGTTGCTTTTGAAAGTACTTCCTCCATCGTTGATCGTACTTGTTTAACGGCCATGAGCCCCCCAGTGGCAC
>NW_013665626.1:1409117-1410432 GCF_000517525.1 Limulus polyphemus
ATTAGGTACAAGTAGTACAAAACCGTATCAACGCAGCACACGTCTTACGTGCGAATATACTGACGAAACCACAATTTTACCTACACAAAATTAGAGGATATGTTTCGTGAACACCAGCGTTTTGTTCGTGATAATAACAAAGACCAACCTGTCCCTAGACACTTCAACTCTTCTACTCACAACACTATTGAAGACTGACAATCTTTCTTTCACGTCCTACAAGACAGATTGCAACGCTAAAGCTTAGAACACCTTTTATTTTCAATTTAAATACTAAATTTCCTCGCAACCTGAATGAAATATTTTATTTTCAGTTTACTGATTCTTCTGTTATACATTATATTCTTTTGTTGTTTCTAACGGCGTGTACTGATATTGGGTTATTTGCATATATTTTATGTATGTATGTATGTATATCTATTTATATGTATGTAATTCTTCCTGTACATCTATTATTTTGTTTAACTATATTGTTTATGTAGTTTAATATTTCTCTCTAGTTTTAAGTATATATCGTTTATAACAAGTCGAATGTTTACACAGGGTACTTCCCTTTTGAATCTTGCAACGATCATCCATTGTCATACCAAACTAGATGAAGAGCAGTTGCTCGAAACATTGTTGTTAGACGAAATAACAGTTTTTCTTTCCTGGACACGTGTTTTGTTTAAAAACGTCCTGCGGGTTATTATTTTACAAGTACGATGATTAGGCACTACTCTCCGACACTTCCATTTCTATTGTAACAAGCTCATGCTGAGGATGGGGAAGTCAGTTTTAGAGCATACATCTTGACAAACTTTCCTCGCACCTTCCACGGTAATGAAACTTCGGCTTCCAAGAACACGTTCAGACCAAACGCACAAAAGCCAGTTAAAGCTGCATCAAATGAGAAGACTGTGATCCCAGCTTCTTCCACGTGTTTCTAAAAAGAAAAAAAAAACAAAAACGGTCACTGTTTCCGAGATCTGGCTGTAACGTGAGAGTATTTTTCAAGTTCAGAATCATTGAATATTATTTTGTTAACGGTAACATGACAACAGTTTTTCTTGTATTACCACAGTCTTCGTTTTGCGAATTGAGGCGTTTCTGGGGATTGAGTTGAAGTGTGATTTCTGAGTCCGTTCCTGTCCTAAACTTTCTGCGTGCGAGTTTTTCTGACTTTAGGGGACTCGTGGAAATTAGTTTTTTTTCGCAATGCAGTGTCTTTTGGTTATTCGTCGTTTGACCTTTTCGTTATACGAATATTCCCATAAAAGGTTCTTAAATATATGTTCCTTCAGTCAGTAGTTCACCCAAGCCCCCAGTAGCACAG
>NW_013665626.1:1410442-1412990 GCF_000517525.1 Limulus polyphemus
GCAAAGCACAGATAGCCCATTGTGTAGCTTTGTGCTTAACTTCAAACAAAACAAATAATTACAAACAAGTTCACCCAAAGTGCATTGCACGTCGAATGGTTTGGAAATCGCCCTAAACCAAATATACGAGTGTTAAACGTGATGCCACGGCTGCGACACACCATTTTCTACAAATTATCTGTATTTACTGTAACTGAAATGTTTTCAATACTGTATTCGATGACTTTTTTGTTGTTGTTGTTTCAGAACTTTCATGCAAAACTGCACAAAATACTTCCTCCGTATTGCCGTCCCTAATTTTGAACTGATAGATTTTAGGGAAGGCAAATGCTCCACCACATCCATTTTCTAATCGTGGACTGCTCTTGTCTGACCGAGTATTGAGATGTGATCGTCACTTTTATAGAACACCCACGACTCCAAAGTGCGGAGCGCATTTTGTGAGAAACGGTTTAAGGTTTGTTTGTTTGTAGTAATGCACAAAGCTACACAATGGGCTATCTGTGCTCTGCCCACCATGGGACAACATTTATGGACCTGAATCTTCGGATTTACAATCAGAGCACGTTAGCTACTGAGCCACGTCCAAACTTATCAGGTGCCACTGATTAACAAATATAATAATACCTTAAAGTTACTACAAAGATGTTAATATTAACTATATAATAATAGAGTTGTTGATGTTCTTTAAAGAATTTAATATTAACTATATGATAATGTAGTTGTTGATGTTCTTTAAAGATGTTAATAATAACTATATAATAATGTAGTTGTTGATGTTCTTTAAAGATGTTAATAATAACTATAGAATAATGTAGTTGTTGATGTTCTTTAAAGATGTAAATATTAACTATATAATAATGTAGTTGTTGATGTTCTTTAAAGATGTTAATAATAACTATATAATAATGTAGTTGTTGATGTTCTTTAAAGATGTTAATAATAACTATAGAATAATGTAGTTGTTGATGTTCTTTAAAGATGTAAATATTAACTATATAATAATGTAGTTGTTGATGTTCTTTAAAGATGCTAATAATAACTATATAATAATAGAGTTGTTGATGTTCTTTAAAGATGTTAATATTAACTATATAATAATGTAGTTGTTGATGTTCTTTAAAGATGTTAATAATAACTATATAATAATAGAGCTGTTGATGTTATTTAAAGATGTTAATAATAACTATATAATAATAGAGCTGTTGATGTTCTTTAAAGATGTTAATAATAACTATATAATAATAGAGCTGTTGATATTCTTATTGTTTATCCAACTTTAATACATTTTGAGAGCTAACTATGAGCCCCCTGGTGGGAGAGCAATAAGACTACGAACTTACAATGGTACATTCCAGCATTCGTTTCCCCGTGATAGACACAGTAGATAGCCCAAAGTGGCTTTGCTCTTAAACAAGCTAACAACAGTACAATTTTATCCAGAGGAAAATCTCCAGCGATGGATTTTAGTAACGTAAACTATTGCCACTTTATCTCATAATGCAAATTTCATATGACATAAACCTAAAATTAAAGCAATATGATATGATCAATGAAGAAAATTAACTTTTCTCTTCTAAGGTTAACACTACAAATTTTGAGAATGTAATATATATATATATATATAGACACATAATAAACAACATAATAGGGTTAGATTATTTAATAACTTTATACTTGTGAGTCGGAAAAAATAACCATGTGTATGAACAGTAAGTAATGGAACAATATTAATAATTTCTTTCTTTCGTTTCGGATATTCTCGCAAAGCTACCCAAAGGCTATCTGCATTAGCCGTCCCTAACTACTCAACAACACCTAACGCCGACTCTTGTCTAACCGAATTGTAGGATTTCATCGTTACTAATATAACATTACTACAGCCATAAAGTACGGAGCGTAATATCTTTATTTTCCCCTTTGGTGGTAATGAGATACAGACGCAGGAACTGTAACTCAGTAGTTTGGTACGTTGCTCACTGAACCACAGAACGCTTATAATACTGAACTAAGTTGACATCATTATTAAAAATAGATTCACCTATATTACTTACAACAGAACATTCAACTATTCAAATATTTAAGTCATTATTAACAGATTTGTTTTTCACATATTATATAACAAAACAATATATTTTATTAAAATAGCTCTCACTCAAAGTGGACTCCCAGTGGATCGTCGATAAGTTTTCGGACTTACGGCGCTAAATAACAGAGTTCAAAGTGGACTGAGCGCAGATTACTTTGCGCTAAAATAACAAAAGCAACAACATAATCATAGTGAATTGAAGTGGTCGTGTCGACATCTATAGAAACATTTTGTTAAAACATTGTTACGCCTCCGTTCGTTAGTTAATTTTCCGTAAATTTCGTTCCGACGAAACTTTAGCGACACAAGTCCTTTCTTGAATAAAACTGGTTTATTCTTTCTGAATACAACTTTGCGATACACTTAATTTCAACGGTCGCTCTATAACAAACGCTATAACTCACAACAAACGTCTCACGTGGTCAACGATATTCTGTCCGCATACATTCAATTACTCAT
>NW_013665626.1:1413233-1416043 GCF_000517525.1 Limulus polyphemus
AGTAAACGCTAGAGCATTCATGAAGGAACGGGATATTTCTAGAAGGAGGTGGCGTGATACTAGTCACGTGTCCTCGCTGACGCAACAATATGTTCTTTTTCTCTATAGAACCTTAAAGCCTTTACCACTCAGATTACAAAACTCTACTGATAATTTCATTTATTAACGTTTTTGGTTCTATATGTTTTGTTTATTTAAAAGCTTTTTATCTTCTTTGTAATATGTTATAGGAAAATCTTAATTACTTAATGCACATAAATAGTTCATACAATACTTTATTAACTTCTTTTTGTTTAAGCTTATTCTTATCGTCATTAAAATTCAGTGGTTCATAGTTTCACGACTTATCTGCATACGTTAGCGTGGAAGAAAAATTATATCCATGTCTGGTAATTAGTATAATGACACCAAAGATATATTTACATTTTATTTTAAAAACTTCAAAAAATAATTTTAGAAAATGTTTTATAATACTTCCAAAGTGATTAAACTTCTTATCATTCTTAACACTGACTTGAAACTAATTCAATAAAATAACATATCTACAGGCAGCTTATGCTGTTGCTCTTGAAGCGACAACAGCCTATTATATATTTAGGTGTATGCTATTTTTTAAGTTGCCACTTTTTTTACTTCATTGAATACATCAAACTATTCATATGCTCTTTCATCTAAGGTCAAACTTGTTTCTTTTAAAGTAAGTTTTATAAAGACTTTTTATAGATGTTAATTACATAGAGTTCCTTGGACTTTTTTTTTCACATATGAATAAAATATCTCCGACAAACAAAATCAATTCTGTTGAGATTAAGAAAGGCTCTTGCATGATAAAATAACAATCTACTTTCATAGATATTTTTTTTATTCCCTACTGAATATATTATTGATATACATCGATTTTTACACTTCCTGTATAGCAATTATCAATTACTCTGGTATTGTAAAATTATGAGTGAGTTGCGCATCTGAAGCTAATTGTTGTGAAAATATTGTAATAAAATAGAACATGTTTCGTTCTTTTAAAAAACTTTGATTAAATGTAAAACAAATAAGAAGGCTACAATAATTTCCGAAATTTAATTATCTTAGTGGAATAATCAGTGATATGTTAATTTAGAACGATGAAGAGAACGAATCAGCTTGAAATTCAGTTGCATAAATTTGTACATTCTACGAAATTAATAAAATAAATAATAATTATAAAATAATATAGAAAGGATTCAAAAGAATTATTTACCATAAAAAAAACGGTTTCTCTGATATCTTGAATTGCTGGTCAGGGAAATATATATATATATATATATATATAAATGTTTGTTTAAATTTTTCCGTTGTTTGTTTCCTCATTTTAGGATCAAATATACCATCCTGTTAACATCTAAACCTAGGGCTGATTTCGGAAAAGCATTGTTTTCTTTTGCACTCTAGCGTTAACGTAATACATATTTGTGAAGATTTTTATGTTTGTCGCTGTGCACTTTCTTTCAAGTTGGTTAGAACGTTGAAAACTGGATGATGTATTTCAAGAGAATTAACACTATTATTAATGTCTCTACACAAGGCTTACGAACATTGTAATTCTTAATCATTATTGAAAATGAATCTTCCAGAAAATTAGTACGGAAAGACTGTGTACATTTTCCACCATATCGATTCGTATCACACATTTATGTATTTGTAATCGAAAAATAAAACATAACTCAATAATTTCGACTATCAAATGCATCAAATTAAAATATGACATTTCTTTCTGATTAAACTGCGAATAAATTACGTATATAATGATATCGATCAGGGAATCTAAGCTCGTGTTACAAACTATACTAAAGAATTCTGATTTGGATTCCTTCAGCCCACGAGTTATTGTTCAAGTTTAACTTTAATGTAAGATCCTAAGTCCAAATTCTGACAACGCCAGAAATAATTTTTCAAATGTCATTTTCGATGAAGACGACAAATAACTCCAGGTAAATGTTTATTTTTTCAACCCGACCTTTCGGCTTACGTCTTTTTCACGGATCTTTGAACGTCATAGGTTTTACAAAACTAATTTTAAATTATAGTAAAAGAACGGTGCACTGTGAAGCGTACTAACAATGTAATGTTAAACAGGTCAGCATCGCTTATCACAAAAGTAAATGAAAAAGAAAAGAATGAATTTTACATGAAACAATAGTTTCATAGGAACCAGGCATTTTAACTGCAAGGGCGTTTGGATTGAAAGGAAAGAGGTTCTTACATTTTCTGTCGAGAAAGTTGACAAAATATCTAAAATATTGATCCGATAAGATGTCTCATTAATTATGTGTGGGTTGATGTAATGTTCTGGGGTTCTCTAAAACGATCATGTGTTGGACGACTGGATTCGCTTACGTATGTGGCTGAATATTGTGTACATGCCATTTCATAGATAGTGTTCGTAAGTGTGTAGGATTTTTCTTTGTCATTGGTCTTAGCAACTGGTTTTGGATATTCATGGAGTGTTGTTACTAAAGTCTGGACGAATAAGTATATCATTCGGTTTGTTACCGGTTTTTTGTATAATGTGTATATTCAAACCAGATCTTCTAATCGTTTGACGAAGACGAGTGTTACGTGTAAGAATTTCAAATAGCCTGAAATTGAGTTAACCGATAAATTTAAATTTAGTAGTTAAATTGCACTTTGGATTTAGTATTCAAATATATGCCGATATATCTCTAATTTATGATATTTGCCAACAAGATTGATACAAACAGTTTTCTTTTTTTTTAACTAACACAAATACGTTTTATTATACAAACAATAATACAATTTACAATAACAGTTAT
>NW_013665626.1:1416300-1443825 GCF_000517525.1 Limulus polyphemus
CGAGTTAATTACAAGTTGATGTAGGTACGATTCGCTTAACGGGAAGCTAGCTAGCTTTGTCCTTCGTTATTTACTGGCCACACACGCTGAGCTCTCTATGATGAATTTATATAATGTTTTCATCAAAATACTAATGTCTGATGAGAATCCACTAAAGTTAAATGATTTGTAATATTCGAACTTTGTAAATGTTCCTGGTTAACTATCTGAAGTTTTTCGATTGATAAGCTTTATAACAATCACAATTATAGTTTCCAAAGTTTATAGCACACTGACTATAGCGAACTAATAATATATACTTTCTTTTGGTTATGTTTGTAGGCGTGTCGAGGCTTTCTCGAATTTTCAGTTTTACGTGACAATACTGACGCTAACCCAAGTGCTTACGTACACACATATTGTTGATTCTTACTCTCGAGAATATTCTACAACTTTGGGGAATAGGCGGAAGTTTCGCAATACATTTCTAACATTATAAGCTATGTATGTTTTTAAATATAAACTTAATCTAAACAACGTTGATATTAAAATAAACATATAATAATAAACTCGTTACAAGAGTAATTAAAGGTTCATTCAAGAAGGCAGTAACCCGTGTAACAGTGTTCTGATATGGTGGGTTCTTTTTTGCTGTCATCTTTTAAAATCTTGTTAATAAAAAATTTGGAATGTCTTGGTAATGTAACTATATATGCGATTTTTACAAAAACCTGAATTAATGAGGTCACAAATCGAGAGTTTGTGATATTTTGTATTAAAATATTTAATGATAATATATGACACATTGTGTGTTTGTTTTTAACGCAAACTACACAATGGACTGTCTATGATATGTTATTTTAAACATACCTTGATGAGTTGGGAAAGTAATCGATATCAATCCATCAAATATCAAGCTTATGTGAGTGAAATCACAAGAAATTATACTCAGTCATAATATTGTGGGTTGGGGTAGTGGTTAGCATACCCGGCCTGAGAATCGAAGGTTCATTGTTCCTTTCCTGTGGCCATAAAAAGACGCTCCGTACTTTGGAGTAGTAGACGAGCTTGTGACGGTCAAATCCCACTATTCTGTTAGACAGTAATATCTCAAAAGTTAGCGGCGAGTACCGTTGACTAACTGCCTTCCTTCTAGTCTATCAGCTCACAATTAAGGACGGGTATGCGCAATTAAGCCTTGTGTAGGTTTGTACAAGATTTGGGAAGAAAGAAGCAAGGTTAATTTTATATGCATGTTATTCGGTTTTGTAATTTTTACAAATGACTTTCGAGTACTTTCCATTGCTTGTAGTTACGTTCTACATCTAGCTACTAAAGTCTGTTGAAAATACTTGAAATTATACTAAAATAAGGATTAAATGTTGAATTTAATTTTCATAAAGCTCTTTTATGACGCTTACCAACACATGAAAAGGACTTAAGTGTTCTCTGTACCTAACTATGTCACACTAATTTTCAATAATAGTGCCATCTACGAAATGTCCACTTAAAATAACACATTTTGAAATACTGTTTCCTGAAATGACTGCTGGCCGTGTAATATATCCTAACCAACATAAACCTTATGTTGAGACTCGCTGTTGTTTAGGTTTTAACTTCCTAAGGTCTAGTCGTAATTAACGTCAGCCAAGTACATAGAAATCTTCAGTAAATATAAGATGGATCGTTCTTAATTCCAATATAATTGGATTGCATTTAATAGCCACTGTCATAACAAGAAATATTTCAGTATTTGTCTTTAATGTCACGTAACGAGCTTCTTTAAGTAGTCCGATTATATTTAAGTTAGTTTTCTGAGAGAAAAGTTAGCTTTCTTATTCATTCAGCTATTTCAAGCTCTTGTAAGTATTATTAACTTTCCTTTTTTTTCCGAATTTTTGTTCCTACCATTATATTTCTTGTCAGTACTATAATACTGTCTTTGACTAAATTATACTGGTTTACTTTGTAGTAAAAACTTTATACGTTATTGAAAATTAGTTAACTATCAGCATTAATATAAAATATAAACAATAGAATTAGTATATTATAAAGTTGGCTTTTAGTAGAATTGTGTTTTGAAAATGGAATATGTAAAGATTTTCAGATAGAATAAAAAAAACAGGGTCAACTCATAATGCAAAAAAAAACCAAAAAACCTGACATTTTCATTAACAGTAATAGCTGTCATTGTAGCCATAACTGTCAGAGGATTATGTTTATGTCGAAAGAAACAATAACGTGCAGCAAATGTTGTATATAATCATAAAAAATATATAATCCTAGATAAAGCAAAACAACAGTCATATTTTGTATTAAAGTTTATTGAACTCCAAAGAGCTATGGTGGCTATAAAAAACAAAACAAAAAACAACTGAAATTAAAGTTGTAAGTAAAGAAAGGTCATTGACCGCTCGTATATTTTTTAACCTGGGAATATATTATATTAAACAAATTGCAATGTAATATTACTTTGAAAAAAAAATTACATATTTCTTCTTAAAAGGATTACTTTATTTTTGTATATTGTTAAGAACAAAATTACAGAATGGACTAATTGTGTTCTGCTCATCATGGACATCGAAACTCGATTTTTATTTTAGCTGAACCGCTGAACCGTTGGGAGGGTCAAAGGATTATTAAGTATATCAAGGGTGACGATCGTAGCCACTTGTTTAGCGTTACCAGGACTGTGAATCCAAGGATTCATGGTGCAATCTGACTGTAGATGTTCATTTCCCAATAAACATAATATTTGGTTAAGTTATCTCAGTTTTTGAAAAAAACAAATGTATGTCAGGTTGCTAGAAATACATTTCTCAAGAAATATAAAGGTATTAATAATTAATAGTTGCTCTTTCTAATTATCATTTAAACATTTGCCTTTACAATACCTAAACATAAGCAACTGTTTGTTTTTAATTTCGCGCAAAGCTACACGAGGGCTATCTGCGCTAGCAGTCCCTAATTTAGCAGTGTAAGACTAGAGGGAAGGCAGCTAGTCATCACCACCCACCGCCAACTCTTGGGCTACTCTTTTACCAACGAATAGTGGGATTGACCGTCACAATATAACGCCCCCACGGCTGAAAGGGCGAGCATGTTTGGTGTGACGGGGATTCAAACCCGCGACCCTCAGATTGCGAGTCGAGTGCCTTAACCACCTGGCCATGCCGGGCTCCATAAGCAACTGACAACGTAACAAAAATCAACAAAATTGAGGAGCTATTTAACAGCAACGCCCCCCAGTGGCACAGCGGTATGTCTGCGGACTTACAACGCTAGAAACCGGGTTTCGATACCCGTGGTGGGCAGAGCACAGATAGCCCTTGTGTAGCTTTGTGCATAATTAAAAAACAAATAAACAAACAAACATTAACAGCAACGCTATAGCGAATATTATAAGTTAAAATGAAATTCCAAATGTAATAAGGCTAAATTAATATGTGCTACATTTTAATAAATAAATGCAAGAACTAGAATTGAAAATACACAGGATTAATCATATTTATTGAGAAAATTTTATAGAGGTAGTACCAACTTGGTTCACAGCCAATCATTCAACGTTCAATGCTGACATGAGGGTGAAGAAATATATCACAGAAAGTTTAGGAGGGCGTTCATATATTGGGACTCTTAAATGATGTAGAAACAACTTGGAAGAATATAGCCCTTAATATTGTCCATAGATGCAGAGAAAATCGCTCAACAGAGCATTTAGGATAGCAGCGGACTTCAAAACCACACCTCAAATAAATTTGGAATAATGCTGTCATCCAGAACGTAAATGGTTGCGAAAAAGAACCTTCCATTGCGATGAACTTAGCATACTTTGTGTTATTGCCTATGAACAAGTATATGAGAAATTGCTGAAGTCTTATAAACTTCTAGTCACATCTCAAAATCAACGACTGAAAGATCACTTTAGATTCTAGAATCACAGAGATTTCATTCAAACACATACCTATCAAGTCTTCAGTTACACCTCTAATTATCTTTTGGGTTGATTAAATATGTTTTTACAAGTCGAAATCAATGTGCAGTGGAAGGTCTTTTATCAAGATTTGGGCAGTGAATGACAATGTAAATTGCAATGCCAGGCTATAGCGCATTTTCATGATCTGATAAGGAAGTAGTTCCAATGACGGAACGGGACATGAACATCATTTTGTTTTTAAAGTGTTTCTAGCTCTAAGTAGCGAGAAGTGCCGGATAGACGAGACACGCCAAAAAAAGGACCCACAATCTCACAATAAACTTTGAAAATTCGTAAAGAAACTCACCAATGTCAAAATCAGCATGTTGATACATATAAAAAAAATTAACTAAATGATTAGGCCCTTGCATTGTCGAATAAGAGACTTAATTAAGTTTTCACCAGAAATAATAACAAATTTATAAAAATATAGAATCATTTAAATTTAATCAAAATAATGAAACTTGTTCATAATATAAAAATGTAAAACGGCAAATATTATATACATTTAAATGTCTCAGATTTATTGTTGCAACAGAATTAAAACATAAAAAATCGATTAAAACTTTTTTGGTAAAGGCGTTAAATACAGACAATCATGCAAGAATGTGAACAAAGAACATAATTCAACCCAGTGAGTCTAATGGATAATCCAATTATGACACAGAAATGCCTGTTTTTCATTGAATTATAATCTCTACACCTGAGACTACTAAATATATCCAAAACGAGTGTTTTGAAAGCTGAATAATCAATACATTTCTTTAGGTAGATTGTCATATTTAAGAAATATCTAATCATTATATTATTAAGACTTTAATAACTGTTTGATTCAGTGCTATCAAATATATTTATGCTATTCTGTATAAAACAACAACAACAAAAAAAAACATTCAAATTAAAAATACTCAACATGAACTCCTCAATACTAAATATTAGAAGTTTATAAAGCTCGGGAAACACGTAGAGTGGATGAAAAATGTTAGCTTAATCCACAGCATGTGTCCTCCAACGCTTAATGCATGTTGTTTCATGCTACATAGAGACATGTAATTTACTCTATGTATCATCATTTTGAAGAGATTATAAATTACTGTATGATTAACTTGTATTATTATGCCAGGAACTTTGCAGAAAACATATTAGAATTGTGAAGTAATAAATTAGAACAAAGTGGTTCGTAAGACAAGTTCTCTCTCATTTCTCTGGAATGGATTTACTGTGTAGGTTTCGAATAACGATAAGTGTGGTTTAAAACCAGGCGTAATTTTCAGTATCTGATTATTTTCTTTGTTCTCAAATGTGCGTCTCGAGCGTGGTTGTCGGCTATCGGGCTAGGTATCTGGAAGTATTTGGTTCGAAATCGGTGTTACCAAACAAGCTTCACACTTTCAGCCATAGGTGAGCTATAAGAGTGAGAATCTATCCCGCTTTTCGAATAAGGGAATTCGCTTCAAGCGGTGGGTGCTGCAGGCATGTTGCCTTCCTTTCAGTCTACAGTAGAAAATGAGGGACATTCATGTCACAGTTGCTTCTGATCTAGTCGTTTAGCCCAATGAGAAAATAAAGTGACGTTCAGGTGAACAAACAAACTCAAATATTCCTAACATTTTTAACAAGAATTTCCTTCACTTAACGTGAATTTCATGAGAAATCCTAGGCCTATTGGTATCTAATTTTTCATAAACAAACTCATATATTCTCATTAAAATAAATCTGTGCAATATTAGTAATATGATGTTTCCGTTTATTACAATGAGTACCTATAAAAAGTAAGGTGTATTAGATAATATTTGAATATCATAATGCCGTCAAATAGATTTTTGTAGTTAAGTACAAAACTACACATTGGGCTAGTTGTGCTATGCTCACCACGGGTATCGAAACCCGGTTTTTAGCATTGTAAACCTTCAGACTTACCGCCATGCCACAGGGAGACGTGTCAAATAGAATCAAGTTAATTGTTACGTATTAGAATTTCAAATAGCCTGAAATTGAGTTAACTGATGAATTGAAATTTAATAGTTAAATTGTACTTTGGATTTATTAGTTAAGTAAAAGCCGTTGTACAGTAAGTTATTTGCCAACAAGATTGATACATACAGTTTTCTTTTTAAACACAAATACATTTTAATATACACGCAACAATACAATTTGCAATAACAGTTATTACAAATAGTTATAATAAACAATGATTTATAAATAAAAGTTTCACAAACTTACAAGCAATATAAAGTCTTCTCTCTAGTCTGGAACTTAATATCTTATCGAGGGTTCACGATGAGCAAGTTAGTTTCGAGTTAACGTTCGCACAATTCACTTAAGAAGGAATCTAGCTAGCCCTGTAGTCTTCACTGTTCATACGCCTATTAGAGATTGAATTTACACCGATGACGTTAGGTAATGTTTTCGTAAAAGTATTAATGTCCCATGTGAATCCACTGAAGTTAAATGGTTTGTAATGTTCGAAATTTATAAATATTCCTGGTCAAATATCTAAAGTTTTCCGATTAATAAGCGTTATAATAGTTATAGCTTCCGAAGTTTATAGCATACTGACTATAGCAAACTAATAATAGATAACCCCTTTTGGCGCGTTGCGTTGGTTATATTTATAGGCGTGTGGAGGTTTTCTGCAAATTTCAGTTTTACTTAACAATACTGGCGCTGACAAAAGCGTTTACGTACACACATATTGTTGATTCTTACTCTCGAGAATCTTCTACAACTTTGGAGAGTAGGCGGGATTTTCGCAATACATATTTAACAGTAAAAGCCATGTATGTTTCTAAATATAAATTTAATCCAAACAAACGTTGATATTAAAATAAATATATAATAAAAAATTCGTTACAACTCCCTCATTAGAGAACTAAAAACTGACTTTAGACAATTTTTAGCTATTACACATATTGACAACATTACATTAAATATAATACATTATTTAGAAGATTACAAAACTTCAATATAAATATGAATTTAATCCAAACAAACGTTGATATTAAAATATAAACATATAATAACAAATTCGTTACATAATGAGTAATCGATAACATAATGATATATATATATTAAAGTGATTAGATATTTGCTTGTAAATAAATATTTATTACTATATCTAAAACCAATCTTCATTGATATTATCAATATCTTAAGTATTGCATGTGGAAAACAAACAATTGAATTATTTGATAATTATTCACATCAAATTTCTGCTTAAAACATATGCAGTATTAATTTTTACATCATTGAAAGCCATGTAATACACAAAATATTTACATGCACATTTCTATGTCCTCGCCACCCAGTGGAGGCTTATAATATTAAAAACCGGGTTTCGATACTCTTAAGGATCACCGCACAGATAACCCATTGTGTATTTTTAAGCTTAACAACAAAACAAAGAATCTCTGTTCTCAGCGAAATATTGAATATGATTTAGGATCATTTGAGTTATTTTGTTGAATATCACTCAAAGCTACTCGAGGAATGTATGTACTAGCTGTCCCTGGTTTTGAAGCATTAGACTAGAGTGAAGGCAGCTAGTCGACACCACCCACCGTCAACTTTTGGACCACTCTTTATCAATGAAAAGTGGGACTGACCCTCACATTATTACGTCTCCACGGTTGAAAGTGCGAGCGTGATTCGCGTCCCGTTACCGCAAAACTGCGCTTTGTACTTTGGGATCGTGGGCACGTTATAAGGATAACGGTCGAGTCTCACTATTCTATTAGAGTAGCCAAGAAAAAGATTTGACAATGGGTTCTTGACTAGCTGGCTTTTATCCGTAAACTATTAGTTCAAAATTAGAGATGACTAGTACACAAAGCCAGGCTTGGTTTATCATGGTGATTAGGGCGCTTTACTCGGAATCTTTAAGCCTGGGTTCGACTTCCTGTCACCAGACGTGCTCGCCCTTTAAGGTTGCTGTCAGGGTTGGCCACCCGAGAGCAAAAATTATGGGCAAGTATAAAATACACAAGTGGCAGATCCCAAAACTAGATAGTATTAAGATCGAAGACAGCCCTTGTGTATCTTTGCGTGAATATCCGAAACAAACATTTCCTCAAGGCCTATTGAATTACGGCTATTGTCTGTCACATAATTACGATCTAACAGCGGTTGGTTTGTAAGTTATTAACTATTATTTTCTGCTCTGTATAACACAGACATGTCGAGTCTGTTTAACGCCTTTTCTCCTCTTCATGACGCCGAAGAACAATAACTTGTACGAATCTATTCAAATATCTAGAAATATAATGTACCGAATCACTAATGAACATATCAAAAGAAATAACTGTATTGCATCAAACTCTTATTCATTGCGTATTTCTACTTAGCAAATAAAATCAAATGATAACTAACAAAAAAAATTTATATGGAATTTAATCTACAATAAAAGACAAAATACAAATACCTTTTAGTAGGTAGCTGGTTTAATTTTTTCTTGTTCAGAAGAGTAAAATTATCTGATTACAAAGAAATAAAATCCATTGGAAACCTGGCTGGTTACAGAAAGTAAATGTGGGCTTAATATAACAATTTGCCTTCCAGGGATTGGTTTCTCGTGGACGAGAAAATTGATTTAAGTTTAACACAGAAATTCAACTTGGGTACCAGGTGGTGTACGAAGTAAAATGTTGTCTTATTTTAATATTTTTTCCTTAAGTCGAGAAAAATTGATTCGATGTCTATCAAGTAAAATTAACTACAACCCTGTCACTGTCAGTTCTAAGAGGCTGAAGTACGTTGAGTATAATATGAACTTACTTTAAACCACTCCTTAAGGTAGACATCATGTGAGAGGTTGATTTGTTCATAACATAAAGCGGTACAATAGTCTATCTAAGATGAGTCCGCCTGATTCTAGCATTATTTCATTGACAGAACAATATTTCCTGCTGATATCACATAGAACTAATTAAATAATACCACATTTTTTGAGAAAGGCAAAATGTTTACAGCTATAAAAAAGAAAAACAAACTGAAGCCAATAGATTACAAAAGTTACTTTAAGATAATTTCTTAATGACTGAAAAATTGTATTTTTTGTTGTCAGAAGACCATCGCTGAATAAGAAATGCACCTAATAGCGGACATCTCAGAATAAAAAATATATATACAAAGTTCGTATTACAGAAATAAATGAATAAGAAATACACCTGATAGCAGACATCTCAGAATAAAATATATATATAATAAGAAACATCAATAAATAATTGATTCACGTAATAAGGCTATCACTGATCAATGAATGCCCCTGCTAATAGAAATCAATGATTAATAAAATGCATATAATAACAAACATTATTTATTGTTTACAATTCGATGGTGTTAATTAGTTATCAAAGAGTTAAAACGTGTTCTCCGAATATGCATATTTGCCTCGGCTTGTAGTAATTTTAGTAATATGAAGAAATCCACTGTGGTTACAAATGCTCGTTTATTCACGGAAGACTTGTGTCGCTAAAGAATATAATCTGTTTAGTATGAGAGTTGACAAGCTCTTACAAAGGAAACGGATTTTTTATCATTCTGCATAGTATGAAACCAAAATTTGTAATGAACGACAGCCAATTAAGTATGATTTTTATAAAATTAATATCAATGTTTTACAATTACCAAAAGAGGAAAAATGCTTAGAATACTAATTCTTTAGCAGATAAATAACTTTAACTCATTTTCTAATGCGTTATACAGGGGCAGGCCACTTTATTAGGAACTATGCCTAATAATGGATTGAGCAAAGACTTGCCTGAATAACAGCCATAATACGACGTGGCATAAAATTCACAAGGTGCTGGAAGGTGTCCTAAGGGTTTCTACACATTCGGTCATTAATTTTGTATACAATTTTTGACGCGAAGTAGACAAAGGCTCGTGATGGTGAATGTGTGTTTCAAGCTCATCCCACAGATGCTTAGTTGGATTGATACCCGGGGATTACGGTAGCCATGGGAGAAGCCTGAAACTTCCATCATGTTTATTAAATTATGCATACACAATTTGGGCATGGAAGGAAACATTGTGGTTTTAGAAGTAATTGTCTCCATCAGGGTATGCAAGAAGCATCGCTGAATTTACTTGACATTAATGTGATTTTCTTTTATCCTCAAAACACACTTTGAATATACAGTTAAACTGAACAATTCTGTACATGTAGCTTAGGTTATTCATCTCAACAATAAGTGTTAACTCAATGTAAACATTCCAAGTGTAACCCTAAAACAGGTGATCAGTACTGCAGGTAATGGAATTACAGAAGACAAGGCACAAACATCCTACTGACACTTTTAACAACTGTTCGAGAACAGAGACGTCGCTAAGAACTGGCACAAGAGGCCCGCGCCCCGATTCTATTTAACAGTGCCCCGAATCACCTGTTGGTGTCTTGAAATATCAGAATAGCAAACCATAATCGATCTCACATTAAAACGCCAAAAATTCTCGCGCCAAATAGGCCCAAGCCCCGAATCTTTTAAGCAACTAGGGACGCCTCTTTTTAAAAATACAATAAAAATATATCTTAAACCTTTGCGTCTCGCTCACTGAAAAGGTTCTGAATGCAAACAATCATTAAGTTTGTCGGACTATGTTTAAATAAAACATTTAAAGGTGCACTTGCGTAAGTACTTAAGATTTTTCACTCCTTTTCTAATGGCCATTGTTTTTAGTGAGTTCCGTAAATAAAATGCAATGCTTATTTAGCCCATAATGCTGAGAAGACCAAAAATAATGAATTAAAAGTCATTAACCACAGAGTACCTTCTTCGGAAAATTTCAGGGTTTGAGTACACTTTTTTCCCCCTCATATACAGTTTATAAAAGAAATGATTAAGTTATGTCTCTTGTTGAGGAATTAATTACTTTGTGATTGATCAACACGTGCTTACGAAAGCAAGGAGGTACTGTGTGAAGCATGACCGACTGTAAATACGCTTTCCTTTGAATTTATCATTTGAATATAAAAGAGGAGGTTCGGACAGTGTTTTAGTGTTGTTTTTTATGATAAAACTACTAAGGTTATCTGCCGCCTTCCCTAATTTTAAACTTCTGACCACCAGGGAAGGTAACCGGGTGGCAACTCCCATCGCCAGCTCTTGGACTACTCTTTACCAACAAATAGTTGGGTTGACCGTCACATTATAACTTATCCATCTCAGCTGAAGGTTGGAGCATGGCCAGCACCGGGTTTTGATCCCGTGACCAAAAAAATGCTCTAACTATCATACCATACTGCGAATCGAAAGAAACGACAAGAGCTGAAAAGTTAAGGAAATGTTTATAATCATTTCACGAAATCACTATGAGAACAAATAAGGAATTCGGAATGACGTCATTCCAACCATTGATCAATTCTAATTACTCCTAGCTTAGTGCAATAGCAGCAAACGGGGCGTTATAAAGCCAGACTCGAGTATTTGTGAATGTTTTCCCTGGTTAATATAGATAACACTTCTGACGAACGATTTATCTGTCTAACATAAAAGAATAAGTTAGATAATTTATTCTAAAAAACATGTTTAATCCTGTTATCCCGCTTAGGCGTTACATTGATTAAGTTCACATCTTAAAGAAACAACAACAATAAAAGACCGTTAACACGCAACCTTAAAACGTGTTATATCTATTTCTTCAAATCAAACCTCTGTAACATTTCTGTTATGTACAATGGAGTGTTTTACGTACATATGAAATAGTGCGTTTGCAGAAACTCTTTCCTAACAGAATACAATTAAAGACTGTTATCACGTGTTCGTGAGATCACATATAACCTAATGTTGAGACACTAATACGATTCCTGTCACGAAACTCGTTTCTCGCATCTTAGTCGGAGGATCACGATTGGTATATAGCAGCTATCCGAACAATTTTAAACCACATGTCGATGTCAAAATATCATTCGTCTTAGTTCTTGAAAGCAAATATATTTTCAGCAGTACCAACAACTCTTCTTCTGATACTCAGATAACTGTGATAGCCTAACAACTCTCGTGTATGAAGGCAAATGTTTCCTCGTGCCTTTTTCAACAGTCCCATCACATAGAAATCCTTAGGTGTTGCATACAACGATTTGAACAATATATCTTTGTAAGAAATAGAATGAATACACGTTTCATTCTTCAGCTGTTTGAGCTATATGATGGTTGAAAATGAGGTAATGACTGGTAGCTTATCTTGGTGAATCCATACCATGTGCTTGC
The DNA here is from genome assembly GCF_000517525.1 of Limulus polyphemus. Taxonomy (NCBI): domain Eukaryota; kingdom Metazoa; phylum Arthropoda; class Merostomata; order Xiphosura; family Limulidae; genus Limulus; species Limulus polyphemus. The sequence goes on from NW_013665626.1 coordinate 1,428,463, forward strand.
CTCGTTTACAGACGGAGATTATTTTTGATTATGATGCGTACTGTTTCCTAGGGCACATGAAAGGCTTTTGCCTCTAACCTGTGTGTTCGTGGATTCTCACCTGTTACAAGGTGTCGCAATTTACTTACCACGAATGTGGTATGCCTTGTTGTAGGTCTCTTTCTTGAGGGTTCTGGTGGCCCATGTTTCCAAACTTCTTTGTTTTACAATGCTATTAAGGACAAATCATATTTCTTACTTGGAAAACCCAAATCTCCGATTTGTGTTTATGAATATTTTGCATCGGAAAATATCTTTCATACATTTCCCCAAAAGCGATCAGTTTTTGGTGGCATCACATTATCTACTTGACGCCAAACAATGTCAAAATGTAGTTCTAATACACTCCGATTCACTGCGATTAAATTTAACATAGTTTTAAAACTTGCTACGCACCAGACACATCACATATAGTTTAACCTTTAAAGGTGAACAATAGAAAAAGGTAGGTGAAAGCCTTCTACAGACAATGAGTACTCATAAAAATGCGCTTCAGAAAGAATAACTTTTTGCTAGCCCGATTCCTGAGCTCATTCTTAAGGGGAATAACATGAAATCTTTAATTATTCATATTTAAATCTGATTGAAAGTTCCCCAAAACTAATTAATAAGAATAAAACATAATAAAAAATCAACAACAACTCAATATATATTAAATCTATTCTATTAGGTCTGCGGCAGAGGTGAAATCTAGCGACCTTTTCATAACTGCGCTCATGTTAGAAAATGAGGACGGTGAGAGTGAACCGCAGTTGAAGTGAATGTTGTTTATAAACAGCATAGAACTCACACACATATTACATTGTCTGTCTTTTATAAAGTAAATAGATTCTTTTCATGTAGTTCTGAGCGAGTCGAGTATCTAGTTGCAAAGTAAGCAAACCACTAGCGTTGATATGTTCTATATGTATAATATATACTGTACTCGTTCTTTAATTATGAAGATTGTTTTCGTTGTTAGATTAATATATAGACTTAGGACTAATCTAAATCTCCTAAGCTGACGAAACCTCATAAGGCTTTACTACGATTACGACTGAAAATATTGCTATCAGCGAGGATATCTAACTGATGATAAAATGCATTCGAATCATTATGAGTAAGAAGGTAAGAACAGTATATTACGTTAGATATATTCGTGCTTGGCTGGTTTTCAGCTCTGAGTTATATAATTAGCTTGCTTTTGTTAGAAGTTAATATTAATTCTTCATCCTAACCACAACATATCAAATACAAACAGAAAGTACTTTGGCAAAATTATTTTGCAGGATGTTTTTTTCTTTGCTAAGTAAAATATCTTTGCGTTCTATAGATACCAAAACGAATGACAAAAAAAAATTCAGTGTCTAGTCAGTGGAATGGCTGTTAAGAATCTAAGTCATTTTTATTCATCAAAATTACATTACATATATATTTACTTATGAATAATAAACCTGGTTATACTAAGTAACACAATAAAACCTATTAGATAACCTTTAAAATTATCAGATAACGCAATTCTCTATACGAAGAAGAGTCATTGAGTAAAGTTCAAATAATATTCAAGATATACGATAATATAGAGAGTTTATTTCATTCTAGAGCCGTGATGCGCAAACTGTGAGGCGCGCAACTATGACTATGACAAATTTTATTTGAAAGTACAAATTTAAAAGTAGTTTATAAAAGCTATAGTATAAATATTACTACTATCGAGAAAAATACTAAAAACAATTAACATGGGAAAATAACATTTACAGTATATGCACAAATAGGTTAAAGTTGAAAGCTGCGTCAGCTTGCGGGCTGTAAAAATATCAAATGATATATTTTCACATTGAAAAGTAAACAGAAAGAGAGGTTACACAGTCGAAACGTTGTGTATTTCACACTTTCCTTCCTACTTTTCAGCGTAGAAATAACCTCTCATATACACACATATAGTTTTGTATTCAAACGATTTCGTACAAATGGGCAAAAGTCTTCTTATTCCAGGCATAGGAAATCCAGTTAATATTTTTTTCTGCGTAGTGGTTGTTAGCTGTCCATAAACACTGCATCTCGCTGTTTAGTAGCAATAAGTTGAAATATTTAAATTACGAAACAAGGTAGTTGCCCTTCAAAACACAAACTGTTCTGCCTTAGTTTATTAGTGGAACTGAGTTGACAGATAACGCTGATCGGTAGTCCCCGAATCTGTTTAATTAATACTTCATTCCCCACTTACCTAGTTAAACCTCCATTGTATGTATTTTCTTATCTTTGTGTGCTTATTATGTTTGCCACTAGCTAAAGAAGAGACTTAATTAGTTCAGTATAAAAATAGCTGTTTACACATCACAAGTGCAACGTTTGAAAATTAAATTTTATTAGAAGCATTCAAAAACGAAAACAGTAAAACCCCTCTCTTAATGATGACGCAGAGATGCATTAGATTTGATAAACCGGAAGCTCTAGTTATTATATTGCAATGTTTATAAACCATTTATATGGGAATTTATCCCGTAGTCAAAGCTACATTCCATGCAAAAAGCAATGCGACTGTTGATTGGATGGTGGAGATATCTTGAGATTTTTTTTAAACATTTGTCAACTTGTTAATTTCAGGTTTTAGACATCAGTGTATCAAAACATGAATAAATAGGTTTTAATTATTGGCAAAAAAACTAAACATCTTAAGCATGTTGGTAAAACCATCGAGTTCTTCAAGCAACAATACAACTTAATGAAACCACAAATGTTGCAAATTTAGCTCAGCTTCTGGTGTTTTTATTATACTGTTACCAAGATGAAGCTTGTGAACAGTTTCTGTTCTGCCAAACACTGGAAGGGAGAGATACAGGAGTATGTACCTTCCCTCTTGTTGGTGAGTTTTTCATCACAAACAATCTTTATTAAATTAATTCTGTTTGGATCTGCATTGATGGGAAACGAAAAAAGGTTTAGAGTCAAACTAAGTGTTCTTGCTCCAGGAAGAACATTCACATATTACATCATACATGGGGAAGTATTAGCTTCGAAGAAATTGCAGTCTGAAGCGAACAAGGTGCTACAAGATGTAATAAATATAATGTAATAAATTTCTATAAAGCATTACTATGTTTTTTGTAGCTTTGGAACTGCCGACCTGTTTCAGTTCCAAGTTTAATAATTGTTTTCAATCTCGGAATAAACAAGCTATCTTTAACACTTTTTCTTTTCAAAACAGTAACTTTATGACTGGTAAGAGTTTGTAGAAATGTCCTTATGCCTTTAAGAGGAATATTTTAAAAATGTTCTTAAACCAAAAATATTTCGATGTCTGCATATTTGTGTTTTCAAAATTAGCTTTTGAGTGAACGTTGGATAAACAAACAATATACAAACATACATAGAGATGATCGAAATGTTTTTGAAAGAAGCTCAAATGATTGAGCTTGCAAACCTCGAGTTAAATTATGTTTTCTTGCACCGTTAAAGCCTTACTCATTCTAATTCTTACAACTAAGAAAGGCAATCCCAGTAATAATAGACGTGGATCATCCCCTCCCCATGAGATATTTTTAGGAATGTTTTTTTTTGTTGTTGTTTTATTCCGTGAGTCTTGCTATTTTATTTTCAGGTTTTTTGATTATTTATTTTTGGTAGCTGTAGCAGTGGGAAGGAAAGGGGCGCTCTTAGTTTTGTAGATAACTTAATCTTCAAACATTAACTCACCATATAAATGTATAATTGTAATCAATCCTATAAACCTATAAAAAGAATGTCATAGCTACAATTCATCAAAAAGTCGTAAAATTCAAGTCGTTTGTAAAAAAAAGTAAACTTAAATTTTATGTATTTTGAATATTTATTATGTATATAGTGCAAAATTAACATAGTATGTTAGTATTTTTTTATGAAACGATTGTTTGTTTGCTTCGAAAAGCTATAATGGACTATCTGCGCTTTGTCTATAAGGGGGAATCGAACTCTGGATTAGAATATTGTAAGTCCGTAAACTCACCGCTGACCCACTGGGGATTTCAAGAAAAGCGGTATGTCTGCAGACTTACAACGCTAGAACCCGGGTTTCGATACCCGTGGTGGGTAAAGCAGAGATATCCCATTGTGTATCTTTGTGCTTAACTCCAAACAAAACAAAACAAACAAAAAAATAAATTCAGTCACAACAGATCCTATTTCCGTACTAATTTTCAAATAAAAAAAAAGATCAAAAACAGTATAAGTCTTATCTACTGATACTCCTATAAAAATCATTCCATAAAATATTAATTGTCGTTACATTCTTCTTCAAAAATAGCACATGACATATTTTACTTGGGGTTTTCATATTCATCACCCGCATATATTTATAGTAAAGTTTCATGTGGGAAATCAAGCAATTCCTATGGCAAAATATCTCCCATTGTCCATCCAATCTGATGTTTGTGAGGCTTGAATTATGTTCTACAGGGTATAAGAATGCTAAGATCTACGCCTGTGTAAGCTGAACATAACTTTATTAAACATATTAATGCAATATTTCGTGTCGAAAAAGCAACAGATAGAGGCATTAATGGCAACATCAATGTTAATATGTGAATAGATATAATTTCAACTCTGTTGAATGTACAATTGATAAACCAAAACACAACTTGTTTGTGACAAAATTCCTGAAGTGTTATTATACACACAAAAAGATGTGCTCATGTTTCTCAAATGGATCCGCATCTATATGTGGATAATTGCTGAAAGATGGGACCAATATATGGAGAATCGCTGAAAGATAGCATCTATATGTGGAGAATCGCTGAAAGATCGCATCTATATGTGGAGAATCGTTGAAAGATCGCATCTACAGTATATGTGGAGAATCGTTGAAAGATCGCATCTATATGTGGAGAATCGCTGAAAGATAGCATCTGTATGTGGAGAATCGCTGAAAGATAGCATCTGTATGTGGAGAATCGCTGAAAGATAGCATCTATGTGTGGAGAATCGCTGAAAGATAGCATCTGTATGTGGAGAATCGCTGAAAGATAGCATCTATATGTGGAGAATCGCTGAAAGATAGCATCTATGTGTGGAGAATCGCTGAAAGATAGCATCTGTATGTGGAGAATCGCTGAAAGATAGCATCTGTATGTGGAGAATCGCTGAAAGATAGCATCTATATGTGGAGAATCGTTGAAAGATAGCATCTGTATGTGGAGAATCGCTGAAAGATAGCATCTATATGTGGAGAATCGCTGAAAGATAGCATCTATATGTGGAGAATCGCTGAAAGATAGCATCTATATGTGGAGAATCGCTGAAAGATAGCATCTGTATGTGGAGAATCGCTGAAAGATAGGAAGGCAATTATTCATTCAGAATGTTACCTTAATATGTTTAATGGGGTGATCTCTTTGCGTCCGAAAGCATTTGTTGTATCACAATCCGAGAAACCATGAATTTAAAGTCAAAACTTTTGCTTGTTTGTACGTTGAATTTTCCGCAAACTACTCCAGGCCTATCTGCACTAGCCGTTCTTAATTTTAAAGTGATAGAATAGAAAAAAAGGCGGCTTGTTAACACTATACACCGCCAAATCTTGTCAAGCAGAATAGTGGGGTTTCACTATCACTCTTATTTCCCACCCACGGCCCCAAAGTGTGGAATGCTATTTTTTAGGGGGAAAGGAGGCTTTATGAGCACAATGTAAAATAATTTTCTTGTCTGTTTTTCCTTGTGTCGAACGAAGATCTGTTATTTCTTCCACACGAGTTTTCAAACTTTTGTCGGGAAGCACATTTGACAAAAGCATTTTTAATACTTTCCTTCTTGTCATTTTTCAAGTAACAAACTTATCGTCTGCTCCTTGTTATTACGATTTGACAAAATCCCCTTCCAGTAGTTTGTTAGTTTAATACTAGCGCATTTGATTCAACGCTTCTTAGATTCTTCTCTCTGTTTCCGAAAGCTCTTAAGTAGTAGTAGAGCATCAGAGTAATTATATCCTCGATCACCTGGGTCACTCTTCCATCTTAGTTCACTTATCCTCTTGCCATTACTATATCCAACAAGCAGAAAACTCCAGAAAACTGTATTTTGATGAGATACGTGTTGTGGTATATAGAAAACATAATATAAAAAACTTCCTCAGAGGGGAGAAAATGGCTTCGGCTGTTAGACATATATAAGTTATCAAACCCTGAATCTACAGTTAGTGTTCGGGCTAGAAGTGAATTCCATCATCAAGTCACTAGTAAACTGCGAAAAGCTTAATGATATGATCATTAATTATAAAAACTTTATCAAGACAAATTTTTTGAAATATCAAATGTTTACTTCTTATTATCTTGAGTAATACTATCTTTAACTTTCAATAATAACGCTTAAGGTGCAACTGTATTTCTTGGTTTTGTCAATTTGGTTACAGAAAAGAAAAGCAGTTAATAATTCTCATGTTAAATTGTTAACTTATTATTATTTTTTGTAGAATACGTTCATATTCGGGATCGGGAGTGCTTACAATTTAGTAGAATATTAAACACTTTTACTATTTGGGTTAAAACTGATAAATGCGTAAGAATGAATGTGTTAACTCATTTTGTTTATACTCTTTTTTTGCTTTGCCATTCTTCGTGAAGCATGAGTATTGTAATTAATGCTTCGTTACATTTGATAGGTTTTTCTATCAGTAGATAAAAGCTGAAGTTAATTATGGCTACCACGAATCTTTACCAAGAAAGTTCTACATACATCTGAATACCGTATGCTTTGTTCTAACGCTGTTATATATAGAAATTTATTTTCGGCGAAGTACAGCAAAAGTATTACATACTATTTAATCAAAAGTATGAGTAGCTGATGAGCAACAGATTATGGAGAAATGAAGCTTGAAAAAATTGATTTTGTTAAAGAAATTCTTAAGTCCGACTCAGGAACAGATAAAGATATTAATGGCAATATCAGCGTCAATTTGCGAAGAAAGATCATTTTAACTCTTTTTTGAATATACAGTAACAAAGTTTATAAGATGTTTGTAAAGTATATCATAAGTAATATAGCCATTAATCCTTTATCGTATATGAAAAATCACTAAATTATTTGCCTCTTAGCTTAAAAGGTAGCATTTGAGAAAATATTTAGATTATTGTTTGACATTTATTTATAAAATACCGATGGATATACTGAAGTTTAAGTTAACTTTTATATTTTTTTTTGACTTAGTACTTCATAGCTGCTATAAAGCTCCACTAGTTATAGTACCTGTGTACAATTACTACTACTACTCCTATAGCACCCAGGCCTGTTGATTCATAGCTACTCTCACGAAGCCTCTCCTTGTCCTTTGAATCTGCTGTCCGTTCTTTATCTTCTATACCAGCATCAAAGTCGTTCTCTACAACAGCTTTTTCCCGATCTTCCTAATGGTCTCCTACCTTGCGGTATTCCAAAAATAGCAATCTTGGACAATACAGTGCCTTGCAAAAGTATTCACCCCCTGTAAAGTTACACATTTTGTTTTTGTCTGAGCTTGCAATCATGAAACTTTCAAATGGGACTTTATATTTAGAATCTACACAATCTACTCCAAACTGAAAAAGTTAAAAAATACCCTGATATGATGTAAGTTAGATTTTCAAAGAAAATTTTAATATTGTCAATTGCATAAGTATTTAACGTCGTTGCTACGGCATTAACATTAGAATTTTGAATAAAAACAAGATCATTAAAAAAATTATTTACATTATTTGTATTTAATCGAAATGTGACATTATTTGTAGGGGGGATACTTGTACAAGGAAATGTATATTCGCTTCCATAGTGGCAATATGCCCAGCTCATCTCATTCTTCTTGCTTTTACGATATTTGTTACTGGAGCTACTCTGCTAATATCCACCAACTCTTGATTACGTCATATTTTCCATCTATTCTCATCTTAGTCGTAAACTAGCCCTAAAAGTTTCTTTTCTAAATATTTTGTAAGTGACTATCCTTCAGATTCACACAGTACAACTGGTTTTATAACCTTGTATAATTTAATTTTAGTTTTCTGCTGATACTTCTTTGACAATACAAGAGTTAGGCTTACAAAATATTAAAACTGATACAATACGTATTAACAGAGTATGTATGCTTTTAATTTTGAATAAATACATTTTGTGTAATTATGTAGCAATCGATAAACATTTCTCTTTTTCTCACTAAAGACTATGAAACTTATGTCTTTACTTGCCCTGTTTGTAATTGGATCATATTAATTCATTATCTTGTGAAGTTTTAATGATTCTTAATGATAGTGAATTTGGTTTGTAAGAGAAGATATTAAAATGAGAAATTCTCTCTCTTTCGTTATGTCTGTACATATATATATATATTCTCAATTTTAGAGAGTATTTAGTCTTACGTGAAATGTATTAAACACCATAGCGATTTTAAAGGACTATGTCTTGTGTTTGCATTTATTATTTTACAGAACCTGTATTAGAAACTAAATGCTTTCCAAATTAATTAATTTTAGAATATGTATTTATACAGATAATTTTAACTATTTAAAAATAAAGAAATAAATCAGATTTTCAAACACTTTTTATAACATCATAAGAGATCAAGTATGGTTAGCGTACAGCACTGTGAATTCGTAGGTCCATGGTTGCCGTAAAATCGAACTCTGCATTTTGTGCTGTTGGTGAGTTATATGAGTGACCAAATATTCAGTTAGAGTGGTGCAAGTGCTGGTTATGGTTAATGTTGATTATCAACTGTCTTCCCTCTTGTTTATCAGTTTAGAATTAGGGACGGACAATAGAGATTGCCCTTGTGTAGCTTTCCACGAATGTTTAAAACAACAATAAAACGTCATATAGAAATTAAAGAACATCTTTTAGTGATTGCTTGTATGTACATCACATCAATATTACTCACCCCCACATATTTTTACACTACGTTTTTATAACTTCACTGCTGTTTATACTATTTATTCTTTATACTGTTTGTATACCACTTCAATATTTCTAACCCCACAGATATTTATGCTATTCTTGTACACCACTTCAATGTTCTTAACCACACAAATATCGTTTTTACTTCTTTTTTTGTTCACCACTTCAATATTCCTCATCCCACAGGTTTTTATACTATTTTTGTACACCAGTTCAATATTCCTCCTCCCACAGGTATTTTTTCTACTATTTTTGTACATCACTTCAATATTCCCGACTTCACAATTATATTCTATACTATTTCTACGTTTTATAATTTCAATTACCAAAATAATATTGACTTCAATTTTTTGTTTTCATTTGAATAACTGAAATTATTCCACTATTAAAACTTGGTCCATCGGGTATCCTACATCTAGTATAGGCCAACGTTGACTTTCAAAAGAAGGAAGTGGGAAAAGCTTGTCACTTCAGCTTTGTAAAAGTCGTTTCTAAAGATTTGATAAAAATTCTCGTAACCATCTTTATAAGATTATCAACTGATTTAAATACATCTCGTATTCGCTTTCGCTTTATCATTGTTTCTTATTCAATAAACTCCAGTTTACCTGAATTATTTATGATACAAACAAAGAATAAGACTTTGGTTCTGTATGTCACTTGGGAATAAATACTATGATGTCGGATTTGCACCTGGGATGGCGTGGCAGCAATTTAGTTATAGACTTGAATCACAGAGAAGAGGAAATAAATATATCTTGTTATAAAGTCAATGAGGTAAGGATCTGACATAGTGATCAAAACTCCTGACTTCTTGCAAGCCTCTATATTGTCTGATCCTAGTTTTCCTAGTGAAGTCGGTTATTGTGTTACAGTTTCCGAACTTAGTTAGTTTTTGTTGTTTATCACAAAGCTGCGCAATGAACTGTATGGATTGAATTTCAACCTTCAACCCAATTTATGAAGAAGTCAGTTTTTAAATAAGATACAAAATAGTTGTGTATGGAAGCATGTCTTGTCAATACAGTAGTAATTCAACAAATAAATAATTGTAAGCATCATGGTATGTGTAGTACTTGGAGGAAACATACCAAGGCACTGCCAAAGTGTGTAGTATATATTCTACGAGAAACAATCGTGCTTACAAAATTATTATTTGCTGATTTATTACAAGATACCAAATGTTCAACTGCACAAAGGTTTATTTTTATACCTGGAATGTTATACACTAAAGTTATTTCAGATTTTCCTCATGTTAATTGTATCCCCCAAATGTGTCAAACTGCGGGGAAATACGTTTAAATGTTATGTTAGAATAATTTTAATAATGCATAAAGTTTAATATTAAGCGACTAAGTTTTCCGTTGTAACAACAAAACATTGTACACTGTATTAATATTATTTTTGAGTGAAGAAAATATCTAGAAATTTCGGAATAACTGTATGAATACCTGAATGAAAAAACTACATATACAAGATTCATGTTTAAGCTTTATGTTGATTATACCTAAATTAAAAAGTACGTTTATAATACGTGTTTTAGTTGCTTCTCACAAGCCATAGTCCCCTAGTGGCACAGTGGTATGTTTGAATACTTATAACGCTAAAAAATGAGTTTTTATATCCGTGTAAGGTACAGCACAAATAACCCATTTTGTAGCTTTGTGCTTAACAGCAAACAAACAAACACGAACTATTAATGACTTTATAGTAAAACCAGTACCTAAATAAGGTTATGTAAGCAAGCTTTTTTAAAATAACCTTGTATATTTTCTTTATAGTCTGATTGTTTTGTCAGATATTGTCATCCTTGTCAAAAAAACATTAATGTACTTTATATTTCTATCATTCCAATAAATTAAATTAATGGGTCGACTATTTTTTTTACCATTTCTTGTGAGGTAAATTTAGTGGAAATAATGAGTAATGACTCGGAACTAATTGATTTTTTTTTTAAAATGAAAGTAGAACAAAGCTATTTCGAGCAAACGATTATTATATTAATTTATGTACATTTTCAAAATAATCTATAAAGTTGTAATAAAAACGTTACACTACATGATAAAAGGTTGTGTACGTTGTATTGAAACAATATTGGAACCTTATCACGCCGTTAGAGTTCATGTCGCCATATCCGCTTATGATCTATCTATCTGACAACGACGCATCTTGAAAATAGCTCTGCAATGTGGTTTCCGTTATAAATGGTTCTGTCGTAAGGCTGTTATGTCCAAAGCACACTGCAATTTCGCTATCCATAATCCATCTAGTGTAGGAGGATGACAGTTTTCTGGCACAGAAATTTATAGGCGACTTGATCAATATGTTTTTCTGTGATATAACATGAATACAGTTTCATTCTCCAACTGCTTGATGTATATCACGGTTGAATAGGGTATTAATATCTTATCTTTGTGAACCCGTACTCTATTGCCCTTGTTTCCAGACAAAAATCCTTTTTTGATTATGTTGCATTCTGTTCCCTGGAACATGTGAACGGATTTTGCCACTGACCTTTTTGTTCGTTGATTTTCACTTACTACAAGACGCCGAACTTTGCTTTTCACGGATGAGGTACGACTTATTGCAGATCTATTTCTGGTTCACCAAGTTGATCCACATTTGTTTGTTTTCCAGTATCATTAGACATAAGGGATATTGCCCTTTCGGAAATTATTAATCCCCGATATGAAAACATCTTTGTGTTTTGAGTGTATGTTTTTTGTTTTTGCATCGAAAATGGCTGTTACAAACATTCTCCAAAAATTACCGATTTCCGGGGGCATCAGTCTACCTACGAAACATCATACAATGTCAAAATGTATTATGAGAGTTTAAAATTGGTAGTACACACTGGAGAGTTGTATTTGTTATAAAAAAAAAGTGAAACACGACTGAAATCCGTTAGCATATGTCTTATTTGCCCCGATGAAACTGTGATGGCGAAATGTGGGCGTAAATAGAAACATTTATGGTTTCTGCAGTAATAGGTTGTATTTTAATTGAGTTATTTACTTATTTTGTACAATGTTAACATTTAATTTTGGTACATGCTCTTCCACCATGTTTTTATATTGTCTACAGTTGTCACGTGGCTGGCTGATTTACACATTCTAAAATAAATCTCGTCCCAAACATGTGGTGGACACAGCACGGACAGCCCATTGTGGAAATTTTCATATAACAACAACAAAAAAAAAATAACAAGAAAGTCTGCGCTTTGTTACTTGTCAGTTTTAACGAAATGAGGATTTTGTAACTTGTGTGATTTGTGCTTGAACTAAGAGTTTGTTTTCAGTGAATAATTATAAGCTCGAACCGAGATTGTTTAAAGAGTGTTATTATTTAGTAAAAATTGGTTAAGTTTAATAAATTGAAAGTGAAAGAGTATTATCTTTCAGGTTAGATAATTGTGAAAGTTTATGAAGTATTAAAATTCTAATTAGAATAATCATAGTTGGTTGATATGGTATGTAATACTTTTCAAACTAGGAGATAGATACTTTAGTGTGAATTGTTCTAACGTTATAATTAACACTATAAAAACACATGTTGTCTCGATTTTTTGTGTGTTATTCTGTAGAGGAATAAAGATGGATCATTGTTGATGTTTAAATCACATGTAAAAGGTTGTTGAATTTATATGTTATTTGATAATGGGGGATATACAGTTTGCTTTGGATATTTCAGATAATAAACAGTTATCTAAAATAAAAACAATCATTTTTCGAGCATTTTCTACACCAAAAAGACCAGAATGAAGCATACTGATCATAGTCAGAAAGAGTAAAGAAGAAAGCAGACGGGGATTTCTGGAGAAAGGGTTGTGAATTTTTATACCCTAAAGGAATTAATACTAAAAGAACATCTCATGACACAATTACCAGATTGGAGCCGGGGCTTGGCGAGAAACCGTAAACCAGAGCCTGGAGAATCTCTAGCTAATTTAGCTCATGAATGTGTATTTAGTTGTAGTATTAGCTTGAATGCTTTGGCGAAGTTCAAACATATAAAAGAGCAGCATAAATATATCCACTGATCAAACTAATGGCCTAAATAAAAACGATGTGGTTAAGAACACCATTGATTCTGAGAATGATAATGTCGCTTATAAGAACACTTACATGACGGAGTCTAATAATGGTAATGAAAGAGAACTAGAGCTAAGGTAATACAGTGTTATAATGGCAGGGAATACAAATAAAAGCATGGCAGTAATATCGATTTAAAGCTATTTGATCCTAAACTGAATGTTTAGGGTCAAATGTTCAGAAAATTCTTTTTTTTCACCCTGCTCATGATTTAAATTTACATGGGTGGCTTAATGTGAAGAGTCATGGAGAAAAAACGAAAACGAAATTTTTTTAACAGCGGAAAGATGGTTTGGCAATAAACAAAAAAGCGAAGAGAAAAATCACGGACGGTTAGAACACAACTAACGGCCGATGTAGGACTTATGGTCCTTCAGGGCGGCTGGGGGATATATAGATCCGATGCTTAGAATTAGATGGGGGGGAGGGGAACGGAAGAACCCTGAGAAAACCTACTTTCACTAGCTGGCGCCTAATACTTGCCAGCTTGGCAGGGACATACAGACATTTTATTATAAGAATCCGTTGCAAAGAATATGGCACGCTTGCGTAAATAAATTATCAGTTTCAGTTTCTTCCACCAAGAGGACAGGTTGTTGCGAAAAATATGGCACGCTTGCGTAAATAAATTATCAGTTTGAGTTTCTTCCACCAAGAGGACAGGTTGTTGCAGAAGTTCGTATATCCGTACAACTGTAATAGACAATGCTTGTGGAGATTAATATATCCCCGGACTTTTAGATTCTGTGAAGAAGCTCCCATATTTAACAGCTTCCATACTGAAGAAAACAAGATGGCAGCCAAGATGTTAATTTGGTCATATTTGTAGAACCAAATACGACATTTTTGATTATTTCTATACAAAATTAAAAACTAGCCCACCCAAACACCTGCATTTAGAACTTTATTTGTATCGCTTATATTTACTTTCTTGGTTAATATTAATAAATAACACGTTTTTGTTGTTGTTTTTTCAAAACATTTATGATATATTTTTTAAAACTGGTTATTTTCTTTACGACTTTACCTCAGCCACCATACTGAAATCGGCAAATTTGAAACAAGACACAAACAAAGATAGTCCTGCAGTTCTGTACTCCTTCCTTCATGTTTGAGTTTTAGTTAAATATTTATTTTGAAAGAAAATGAATACAATAAATCATATTCAGAAAATATGAGTTTATTGTATTAGTAGAACTCATGGTTCCTTTATAGGGTCTTACACGTAGCAACTAGATAAAATTTGAAAAAAAGTGTTAATAGAACAAGTAATAGTTATTAATGTTCTTTACTGAGCTATTTAATTGTAGCAGTATGTCATTTCACAACAAAACAATAAAAATGGCTTGTAGACATGCAGTACGTCATTAAGTTATTATTTCTGTTTCCTTAGATTAATTTTGAAAAATAATATTATAAAACAATTTATAATTACAGGGAAAGACAAAACTGCCTGACTCGTTATTGCAAAGTGCCGAAGCACCGTTCGTGCAAATGTAGGAACCGATTGATCTTCAATAGACCATAAATTATTGTCTTTTTTAAATTATCAGGAGCTAGAGGAACCGTAAACGGCTTGCAAGTTTACTAATGGTTTCTTCAAAACACCAAAGAGTTGTTCATGGACCATTTGATGAAACATCATCCATTAGTGTAACCATGCATACACTTCTCAGCAATTTATCACTAAAGACGTGCAACGGCGTGAACGGGGAGATTATGTTGTTCTCTAAGGGTATGTAGGGAAAGAGATTATTAATTCTGCATTAAAGAGGAAGCAATCTTCTGTTTTGATAACAAATTATATAGCTTAAACTAAGACGGGAAACAAGTTAAGATGTGATGTCAGTCACCTTGTGTCTTTGAGAGTCTTCAGTGTATGTAACTAGGTCAAATTGTATCTATAAGCCTTGAACTGTAGAAGACTTGGCAAAATTGTATCTATTAGAGTTCAGATGGAGAAAACTTCATCTACCTAGTCTTATCAAATTGTGTCTATTAGAGCTTAAATAGAGAAAACTTTATGTATCTAGCCTGTCCAAATTGTATCTACTAGCGTTGCACTGGATAAAACTCTATGTATCTAGCCTGTCCAAATTAGAGTTTTATCCAGTGCAGCGCTAGTAGATACAGATACAATTTGGACAGGCTAGATACATAACTAGCGCTGCACTGGATAAAACTCTATGTATCTAGCCTGTCCAAATTGTATCTACTAGCGTTGCACTGGATAAAACTCTATGTATCTAGCCTGTCCAAACTGTATCTACTAGCGCTGCACTGGATAAAACTCTATGTATCTAGCCTGTCCAAATTGTATCTACTAGCGCTGCACTGGATAAAACTCTATGTATCTAGCCTG
>NW_013665626.1:1444731-1446486 GCF_000517525.1 Limulus polyphemus
CATGTATCTAACCCGTTCAAATCTGTATATGTAAAGCGAAGTGTGTTTTTGCACCCTAACTCCTTCGAGACTATTGAGCCAATCCTAACTAAAGTTTGTATGTAAACACTATGAACTATAAGGAATGTCCTAAGGGGATCAAAATTGAACTTAACCTTATTTCTATTTTCTAAAGCCTGTTGGTTAATTATTATCAGCCTAATGAGTCAATCTCAAACAATCAAACAAGTTGAATATTTTAAAGAGATTCAGGGTCAAAGTATGAAAGCTGCTGGTTTGTTTCTCAAACAACTATGATTTTCTCATGGTCAATGAAATATAGGATGTTTAATGGTGGGGTCACGTGAAAAACTTTATTTGTTGGTAGATGGAAAGCAAACTGCAAATGTTGTTGATGAAGAAGCTTTGTTAAAGTTTTAGAATTTTGAGATAAAGTTTATGTTCAAGCTATTCCTTTGAAATATATGATTGCTGTTAAACATACATTGTTTTAATTAAGTTTAAATATTCCCCGTCAGTTGACGCGTATTTCAGTTTTTTTTATATATATAAGCATTGAACTAACCCAGTGTATCTAACCCAGTCAAATTAAATCTGTTATCATTGACTGGCGAAAACTTCATGTATCCAGGTCAAATTGTCTCTATTGACGATGAACTGGAGAAAACTCTATGTATCTAACCCGTTCAAATTTTATGTATAAACGTTGATTTGTGTTGTGCTCTTTGAAGTTAAGCACAAAGTTACACAAAGTATCGAAACCCTGTTTCTAGTATTGTAATTCCGCAGACATACCGTTGTGCCACTGGGGGATATAAGCGTTGAACTGGAGAAAACTCTATGCATCTAACCCGCTCAAATTGAATCTGTTATCGCTTAACTGAAGAAAATTTCATGTATCTAATCCGTTCAAATTTTATATATAAGCGTTGAACCGGAGAAACCTCTATATATCTAACCCGTTCAAATTGAATCTGTTGTCAATGAACTGTAGAAGAATTCATGCATCTAACGCGGTTAAATTTTATCTTTTAGCGCTAAACTGTTGGAAATTTCATATACAAAAGATACAGTTAAAATACATGTATGGAAATACATAAAATAAGATAGTTGAAGACAAGTTTGCTAACTGTAAAATTAACACTTTAGATTTAATTTTCTTCATTGTATACTTGCTGAATATTCTAATTAAACCAGTATCGGTTTCACTGAAGAGACTATCACACGTATGATTTGCATTTTCTAATGGATACAGAGCAAAATGCACTTACGCTGACCGAATAAATTATACTTTTAATCGTAAAACAAATTAACTTAAATGTTTTCCCCATTTTCAGAGTTAGTTTGATTCAGTGAGCAAATAAGTCTGAAATCCAATAAATTTAATTCAAGAATGCAATGCCAAACAAATGTGTAATGAATCAATTATATGTGTTATGTTGAATTGTGTTTTATTTAATGTGTTAGTTGATTAAACAATTCACGCTGCATGATCGGCATTGTTGTGGGCTTGTTCGAAAATCACCTTTTTGCTTTTACTAATCTATATATTCTATGTAAACCGTAGAAGGATGTATTGTGTACATTTATATACAATGTATGTTTTTATTTTAAACGAAAAAAGATGAGAAAAAAAGAAAAATTTGGGAGGAAAATCCTAGACTAGATTACTTACTTTGTCCTTGATAATAAAGTCTTCCATCTGCCCAAAAAGAGCCCGGCATGGCCAGGTAGTTAAGGCACTCGACTCGCAAT
>NW_013665626.1:1447486-1461423 GCF_000517525.1 Limulus polyphemus
GAGCATGTTTGGTGTGACGGGGATTCGAAGCCGCGACCCTCAGATTGCGAGTCGAGTGCCTTAACCACCTGGCCATGCCAGGCCTATTTTGTGGTATCACTTTGATTCGAACGTGGCTTGCCAACTCCGAAATCCAAAGCACTAACACATGGCCTCTCACGACCCTTGAAAATGGTTGAAATATGATGGTAATTATATGACGTACGCGCGAGTGACACAGTGTAGGTACCCCATTATGCAGTTTTACAGTTAAAAAAAAAGAATAGATGAAGTCGTTGCAATTTCTCAACCAGTATCACACCGAAATTTACAGATAGTTTTGCCATACTTAGCTTAGAAATATGATTTATTTTTAAAAAGTAATGTCTCAAATTTAGAATATGAAGTGTTTAGGGAAGATTTAGTAGGCCAGTAAAAATATCATTATTATTGTTTGTTTTGGAATTTCGCGCAAAACTATACTAGAGTTACCTTTGGCTGTCACGGTTGAAAGGGAAAACATGTTTGGTGGGACAGGAATTCGAACTCGCGACCCTCAGATTACAAATCAAGCGCCCTAACCACGTGGCCATGCCAGGCAATTATTGATCATTACTTAAAATTACATGATCAGCGATAATTGCATTTATATGTAAGTGCACGGTCAACAAGCGTAAAGAGAAGACACGAACATAGACTGTTTGGTAACTTAAAGCTGTAGGTCTATTCATAAGATATGAGTGTTGAGGTTGAAAAACTGCTATATTTCATCCATCCATAAACAAAATAGATCTTTATTCAGGAAAAGTTTGAAAAATATATTTACAGGTTTTCTTAGTTTATCTAATTGATGTTTCCGTAAACAGGATGTGAAAGTAGAGAGGTTGCGCAAATTTTCTGTCTTAGACAAAGGTTACATACTACAACAATTGTCCAGTAAGGCTTATATTTCCCTGATCTAGTTTCTGTGACACTGATTCCCTGGAGTTCAGGTCCTACTCAATTTAATGGACGGCACGGAGAAGTGTACAAGTTGGAATGAATTTGGGAATATATCGTTTTTGAGGTGTACGATAAGAACGATCCCTTAACCTAGGATCGTGGGATATTCTATAAAAAGTTGTTTTTTTGTGACTTAACAGCGAAATATACTATTACGCATCTGCTCATTTGTTAATTTCCGGTATAAATTCTTTCCGAGGAACTTCAGCGATACAAGTCCTTTCTTAATTAAAACTAGTTTATTCTTCCTTGATTCAACTTTGTAATACACAGAATTTCCGCCGTCACTTTAAACTTAACTACTTTTATAAACACACGCTATAAATCACAGTGATCCACATACTTTACTTACGGTGCCTACTGTTTGCTTGACTCAATTATCTCTCTCTATATCTATCTATCTATGCAATTCTATCCTCGCTTTATTTGCTGGGCTTATATACTAGAGTGCGCCTGGAACAAACTAGAGTTACCAGGAAAATTCATGATCCTTCGATAATCTCATCACGTGTTACCAGTGTCACGTGACTTCCGCTGTCGTAACAATACTATCATTCTTTCTCTTCTCTCTGTATTAGGCAAAAGTGTCTGTAGACTCCTTTCTGCTCTAACAGCCAGTAGAATTATGTTAATAAATGAACAAACAAAGTTGACCAGATTAGTTGTTTTCTTTTTTATCCGTGTTTGAGTCGTTTTCTTTTGCTCTCCAGGCTCAATATCTTCTCTGCTTAATTCACATTAGAATCTACTGAATGTTACAGATACTTGACATTTATCTGTTAGAAGTCATAGTACCTAAATAGCACGGAAGATTTGCATTACTGCTTGAGTTAGAAAATTCGCGTAACTGTAGCAGTTTAAGTAACTAGCTAATAGTTGCAGAAGTTTTGGATTGGTTGAAAAGCAATTACCTATTTGAAAACATTTAATAGAGGCAGATTAAAAACATTACTTCAGATTACCATTGTCTTGAAGGAAGCGTTCCCTAAAGTGCTGTTCTGGTTCTCTAATATTCACTCTGTACACTGATGATGTTCCAGTCCTAGAAGTAATATTAATCATATTAACAATACCCAGTATGCTAGCGTTATTTATACTGGACTTATTCTATACGAATAAGGCATAAATGATGATAGTTTCACTTGATTTATCATTTACCGATAGGATGCAATTGAAGTAGGCCTATGGCCGAAATGTTGTATACAGTAAACTAATTGACGATAGAAGTCTTTACAACATTTTGGCCAAAGGACTAATTCAGATACAATTTAACGGTAACAGAGATAGCATTCAATCACGTGAAACTGTCATCATTTATATGTTCTGTTTGTTCAATCCGTAACGTTTGTGATAAGAGTGTTAAAGCACTTTCAACGTATTTATTTGTATTTTCTCTCATCATATCATGGTTACCATTTTTAGACAAACACTATCTTTGTTAAGTAAAATATAAAAACTATTTAATATAAGTTAGGAAGAAGTACAAGCACTTAAACAATTGAAATGTATAACATGTTTATACTAAACCAGATAAAGGAAACAGAATTGTATTATCAAATAAAACAAATTATATTAGTAAAGCAAAATATATATATTTAAAAGACGAAATTTAATTTGAGAAATTAGAGAAAGATCTTATGAAACAGATAAAATAATTTACAGTAATACTTTTTAGATTAATAAAAAAACAAAATATGATAAATAACATGAATATCATTCATTAAGACCGACAAGATCGATGACAGACATTTTATTTGGGTTGTCTAAACCAAGGGTTCCCAAACATCATGCTATCATCAGGGCTAGATATTGGACCTGATGATGGTAATATAATCATGAACTGGGAGGTTCTCTTGTAAAATATATTACAGGAAGATGTCCAAGAAAACCGATTGAATCTAATATTGGTACATATAATCATGAACTGGGAAGTTCTCTTGCAAAATATATTACAGGAAGATGTCCAATAAAACCGACTGAATCTAATATTGGTACATAAAATCATGAACTGGGAGGTTCTCTTGCAAAATATATTAAGTCATTAAGTAGTAATAAGTTTATTATTTTTGTCAATTTCCAGGTTTCTAATGAAAAATAAGATTTGAATTTTAAAAATAGTGTTTATTGCTCTAGCTTTGATGTTCAATCATTATTTACAAACATACCTTTGGACGAAACATTTATTTTAGTTGTTACTCTTGTTTACAATCACGAAAACCAAAATATACTTTCAAAAGAATTATTGAAAAAGTTATTGGTCCAAGCTACAGGACAATTACACTTCATGTTTAATAAGAGATATATGCTCAGATAGATGGAGTTAGTGTGGGATCTAGATTAGCAATGGCATTAGCCAATCATTGTGTACGTTATAATGAAAAAATGTTGGACAGATTTTGTTTGTTTTTTAACTTTCGCCCAAAAATACTCGAGGGCTATCTACGTTAGCCGTTTGTAATTTATGACACCAAAAACCTCATGGATTTGATGTTACATCTTCATGTTACTGAGAAAGTAGGTATATAATAATAAGCCGTGTAGTTTCATTGTGCATTTTATTAGGGCTTCTGATGCATCTTCCTATGTGTAGTGTCATTGAAAACACACCTCAAACTGTTTTCATAATATTTATTGATATTATACAACTATATTCCACAATGAACGTGATGGACTTTGGAAATAATGCATGTGTGTGAACACTCACTCAGTTGGAAGGGAAATATTTTGTTCCAGAAACCGAAACCAGTTTTGGTATCCATTGATCTAGACGTAAAATATTCTGCGACCAAAGAAGCAGATTTAGTGTTAACGCATTCAACAACTTTTATTTTTCCACCCACAAATTACCCATATCCACATAATTAAGCCATACAATTAAAGTTAACAAAAAGTTTTCCTCCATTTAGTTTGCATTGATATGAGAATTTCACTTATACTGATTTTTATATAATTTTCAAGTGTAAATTCTATAAACTTTATTTTATTTTAGTTCTACGAATTGATAAATTTGAAATGCTTAAGTTAATAAATTAAGTTAAATCTCACCTTTCCATTTATTTCAAAGTTTCAGAGACTTGGGTTGTCAAATAATCTTTACATGTTTTTTAAATTAAAATTGATTATTAAAGGGAATTATTATATTTAACCACAACTTTCATTTTAATTGCTTATTTTTTTCAAAACATTAATTTCTTGTTTCATAAATTTATATTTATCACGTTTAGTTATTTGAAAAACAAAACAAATTATAATGCTTTCCTTTTAATGTATTTATATTTTTTCTATTAACGTGCTTTATTTTTGTATACATATACACACACTGACCAAAATGTTAGAGATTCCAACTTAAAAAGATGTTGGGCCTTGATTACAGCTTGGATGAAACGTGGTATTGACTCCACTAATATCTGGAATGTACCTACTTCAATCTCCTACAATTCCTTAATCAATTTTTTCTCCAGGTAAATTGGCAGTAATGGAGTATGAAAGATGATAGATCATTCGAGAACATCCCGTAGAATTTCGAGGTTTTAGCTTTATGGCTGTTAGCTTTATCATACTGGAAGTAACCATCTTCGTTGGAGCAAAATTAGACCATCGCCATGAGCATCTGGCCAGCTAAGGTGATCTAATATTCATGAGCAGAGATTTGGTCATTTGGAAGAACCAGGAGACTTAGCCCATGTCATGTAATTAAGCCCTAAAACACTACACCACCCCCAGAACTTTGTAGAGTGGAGATTATGCAGGATGGGTCCATGATTTCATTGAGTTGTCGCCACACTCTAGCCCTCCCGTAATTGCTGCACAGTGTGAAGGGTTATTGATCTGACCACATCACACATTTCCTCTGGGCAACTGTACAATCTCATTTATCTAAGCACCACTAGAGACGTTACTTTCAATTGTTGGCAGAAACGAAGTGGTTTACATATGAGGCATGCTTATCAAAGTTATTTTCACGCAGCTTCCTACGTATTTTTCTAAGGAAAAATGGATATTTCTGGATTATATTAAAGTTATCCATCAATTCACGGACAATTGTACATCTGTTAGCCTGAACTATCTCCGATATTTGCCTGCTATCCATGTTTGATAGCTCTCTCTTCCTTCCGACGATAGTTTCCCTTATTAATTGAAGTTTGTTTTGAACTGATAACCAAGTAGCGTAGACTTGGAACACATTGGCGTTCGATTTGCTAGTGAGTTCGATTGTCCTCGTAACTGAAGTGCCAGCAAATCGATCCATAGCAATAACACCTCATTTAAAGCTTGATATATCGTTTGTTTGCTTGTTTGGAATTAAGCACAAAAGTAAACAATGGGCTATCTGTGCTCTGCCCACCACGGGTATTGAAACCCGGTTTTTAGCGTTGTAAGTCCGCAGACATACCGCTGTGTTACTGGGGGGCTGATATATCATTCGTCTTTCCTATTACAATGACAATTTATGCTTATGTAATTTACCACTTGTATTTGTAGACCCCTAGTGGTTTTATTTATTTAAATGTGTAAATACCTAATTTACATAAACACGAAATGAGGACCGATCTATTCTATAAGTAGGGGCTTCAAAACATTTTTGGCTACTGAGTGTTTTATCAGGTATAATTAATTGTTTTTATTTTTAAGCCTTTATTTAATCTCTGTGAATCAGGGGTAAGCTTATATTAGATTAGATTAGATCCCTTTTGTAAACACAACACAGTTAGCCCACCGTAAAGCTATGCGCTAAACAACAATCAATAATCTTCATTTTGAATATTTGTTTTCTGTTACCTAGATCGTCAGCTTGTAAATATCTTATTATATTTTACCAGTATAATTTTTCTACAAAATACACAAAGGGACCTCATAAATAAATTCAACGCAATGTAAAGTACACACTTTAAAATTTTTGTGGAAACCTTTATTATTTGTTCTAATCTTGAATTGGATTTAAATTGAGGAATACTACAGTATTTTCGAAAAGCAAGTGTATGGCATAGGAAGGCAATTCCTTTCATGTAAAGTGAACAGTACCTGTAAACTATGAAATCACCACACTCGGTGCCTCAGCAGTAAGATTGAGCACTTATAAGGCTAACATTCGGATTTCGATCCCTGCGGTAAGCACAGCACAGACAGCCTATTGTGTAGCTTCACATTTAATCAAAAACAAAGTGTCAAGTACATCTCTTTATAACCATTGCACATTTTTACAGTGCTTTTGTTTTTAACGACCTACCTTCTACTAATTTTATGTATCTTATTTTGTACGTGCTTATTAGTACACCTTGTGGCTCATTTCTGTAAATAGAAAGTTCTCTTCAGCGGTACTGAAAGGCACTATTGAAGTATACAGCCGAAGTTTGTCTAAGACTAGAAATAGTGCATGCGTATTTCTTTTCACTTCCTCTTTTCTTCGTTACGCCCACAAAAAAGTTTAAGAAAGTTACTAATTTCTTTTTTTATAGAAAGTAATGTTAGTTTGCTTGTCTACCTGTTCACGCTTTTACTTGTTAATCGATATTGGTGTTCATGATTCAGTGACTTTATCTTTCTACGAAAGATAATTTTTTTTTT
The DNA here is from genome assembly GCF_000517525.1 of Limulus polyphemus. Lineage (NCBI taxonomy): Eukaryota > Metazoa > Arthropoda > Merostomata > Xiphosura > Limulidae > Limulus > Limulus polyphemus. The sequence goes on from NW_013665626.1 coordinate 1,454,033, forward strand.
GTGCTTATTTTTGCCCCAAATTCTCTCTTTTTCATTTTAATTAAACCACGATTTTTTTAGTCCCTTTTATACTACTGTTATAAAAATAAACGATGTATTCATCCTTTTAGGCGAAATTAGTTTTAGCTAAACAATACAATTTGAATATAAAATGATATTTAATAATCCCAATTATGCTACTGAATTTAACACAGTTGATATCAAGAAGGCCTTGTGGACATTGTCACGATAGCTTACGTTTATGACGTGTTTGGCAAGGGTTCATTTCCTCTAACTGTATCTTTGACGAAATGGAGTTAAGCTAGTTAACAAACCTACAACTGTTAGTTGCGAGTCAACAGGGAAGTAGCAGAAGTATTCATTAGTTTTATATACAAACATGTTTGCAATCTATGAAAGATTTAAACGTATATCTCTTTTGTAAATTTTGTAAAGAAATTATGATCGTGCGAAAATATCTCTAAATAGCGTAAATAAATGCTGAGATAATAATTTTCTACTCTAAGTGAGAGAATTGTTAAACTGTTCCAAAATTATCAAAGTAGATGGAATCTCATCAATAAGGTCAGAGTTAGTTGTTTCCAAGTAGGCTCATTTATAAGTCAAACAAATATATATATATATATATAAACGTTTGTTAAATTAAAATTCAGGTGTTTTCCTAGGTAGTAAAACTGTAAATGTAGAATTTGTTTATAAAAATTGTGTATGCGTATATGTATGTTTAATATTCTGAATTGCACACAAACCTAAACAGTTAGGACTCAGTGAATGTTTTCTTGGTGCCCCAACAAACCAATTAAATCTTCACACATTGATGACATTTTTTTAACTAATAGAATAAGACGGAGTAAACCTCTAACAATTTCACGTAGTTAAAAAAACTTTACACTTTAATATTTTATCGACAAATCCATGTGTTTTTGGTCTGGCAGCTATCATCTCATCGATGCATGTTACTGTTGAGACTGATAAATCAGGGTGTATATGAATAATGATAGCATATTCTTAATGCAATTAATTCGTACATTCATTATATTGGTAGTTTGTTTTTCAGTTATATCAAAAACCGGACGTGGTTTAGTGGTTAGAATCTGAGGGTTCCCGTCCCATTGCTGCAATAAATGCTATCCGTCTTTTTAGGCTGCGGGTGCGTTATAAAGGTGATGGTCAAACCCTTCTACTTGATCAGAGTTAGCAATGGTTACTATTGACTAGCTGCTTCCCTGTGCAGATAGCCCTTGGGTAGCTTTGTTCGAGTTTCCGAAACAATTAACCAATCAGTTATGTCAACTAAACGTGTGGGCACTTTCTAATCGAAGGTTGATTGTAATAAATATATGTTTTAATGTAGTGTAACTACGTAGGATCACGAAATTAAGAGTGAAAGCAGACTGAACACTACCCAACAGCATGTTTGTGAAATATATCAAGCAATCTTAACTATATATTCATATAATTCCTTTTTGTGCCCGAGACTAATTTCCATTTCTAGTAAAAACGTACAGCTCTCTCCAGGTAACACACTTGATAATACGTCATCATATTTCCGTAGGTGGCAGAAACCTTAATAAATGAAAAGAAAACTTACGTAAAATCACGAATGTCAGAGATCTTTTAAAAGGCTTTTTGAGTCCTAAGTATACATGTGATTCATTTATGTAGATGAACATTATCAACTACCACGTCTTTTATATCTCTATTCATAATGATCTGAGTATATATATCTTCCACACAACATAATGCGGAATGCCTCGGGATAAACATAAAGCAAAGGTGATATATTCTTCATTGATGTATAGAGAGAGCGAGTTATTTTCTGAAATATCTAAATTTGGAACATGTACTAATGAAGTTTTTTAGATTCTCGGTATGTGTGTTCTGTACACAGTTCTTTTATTTTTTGTACTGACGTCACCTAAGGAAAAATTATAGCTTTTGTAATTGATCAATAGGTTTGTTGATAGAGGAATGGTTTACTGGCAACCTTTCACGAGAGGAAGTCACCGATGTAAAGAAGAAATCATAACTAAATCAGACAGGCATTCAAATCAATATCACAGTGAGCGTAGGAATGACTCTACAACTAAATGCTGCTTTATAACATCCTAAAATATAGTTATCATTTAGGTTTACTCTTACATTCATTACATGAATGGTCTTACGTAATTCTGCTTCACTGTACTTTAAGTAAGACGGAAATGGTTCATAGATGAAGCTCAATTATGAGAGTTATATTAAATGAACTTAATCTTTAAACTAACAGTCTAACAACAAAGTTAAAATATTTATGTTGGTTTTTAAATATTTCTTATAGAAGAGCTGGAACCAACAATCTAATTATATTCAATATGATTCTTTTCACTACATAACCATGAAAGAAAAATATCGATCCAGCAAGTCCTACACATTTCACCACGCACGTTTGTTTAGTTTTGTTCCTTAGTAGTTTTATTGCTTTGTACCAGGCTGTTTGTCTTTCATACTTTGAAAAGCCATTGATAACCTGTACAAAACCTTTAATGATAAAGACCTATTTTATAAATAATATGTAAATTTTGCTACTTTTTAAATATATCATTATCAAAAGGTTAAAAGTCGATTAAGATAATATAGATTGAGACGTGGGCAACGTTATTCTGATGGCTTTAAATTTCATAAATTTGTTTTGGTTGCTGTTGAGCACAAAGCTACACAATGGTCTATCTATGCTCTGCCCACCAGGGATATCGAAATCTGTTGTTTAACGCCCTAAACCTGAAGATTTATGCTGAGCTACTAGGGGCTAACTTAACAACTCAAGACTGGTTTAGATTCAAAGTTTAACTTTAATTCTACTTGGTTATTTTATTTTTTAATCAGTATTTTTGTAATTACTGAATGGATTGAAATGACCACATGATCTATAAAGAGATATCACTTAATTTTTGCTGTCAAAATATGTTACACTAATGTAGACACATTTCTAGAAAACTTAATATGTAGGCCTAATCAGTTACGTCTTTCCAAAAACTCAGTAGGACTTGATGGATCGATATTTCTCTTTCATGGTTATGGAGTGAAAATAATCATATTGGATTTGATTAGATTGTTGGTTTCAGCTCACCCTATAACAGAGATTCAAAAGTCAACATAAATATTTTAGCTGGATCGAAATGATCACATAATCTATAAGGAAAAATTATTTAAGTTTTGGTGTCCAAATACATTACCTCAATGTAGACATGTTTCCAGAAAACCTAATATGTATGCGTAATCAGTTTAGGCTTTTCAAAAACTGAGAAATTCTATATATTTAAAGATTAACTGAAATCTTTAGTTCTTCTCACACCACATTTTAATGGGAACTCTTTTTTTTCCCCCACAAAACAAGGTGACCTAAATCGAGGGCAAAGTTTTTGCATTCATACGTAGCAAACGGACAGATAAATAAGATGAGAAAGTTCACCTTTCATTTGGATCTTAAATAGTTCTTGCTAGTTCTTCGTTTTCTCTTCTGGCTGTGTACTGCTCCATTGATTCCTCATCATCTGCTTTTTCTAGTAACATCATAAGATACTTTGTTTTTCAGCTTCTTCTTTCTCTCTGAACGTCGATAAAAGTCTTTCATGGTAGCAGTTTTCGCCTTAATAGTGTAGGAGAGGTCTATATTGTGTCAGTAGAGTTGTACAGCTTTTACTAAAATACATCTGCACTTCTTGCGATCTTGTAAGCTTTACTGCTACATAATCTGGCACGTATATCCAAGTGATGGTCTTACCATGCAGATGCTTTTCTTTCTGACATCCATACGGGGACAAATCACTCTGAATCTTACACAAGTCTGGAAGCCAGTTTCAAATATTTGATGATGGCACTTTCAAATATATAGCAATCCAGAATAGAAGCTTACTTTGTAGTTTTGAGCTCCATCGTTGTGCTGCTTGTGGAAAGCTTTATTGCTTCACCAACCTTATGCAGAAATTTGTTGCCCCGCAAAACGACGAACACCCAATTAGCTCTCTCGTTATCTACGACATAGGAACCATTTATAGCTATTAATACAGGTGACTATCTACCATGGTTGAAATAAGCTTTTGCCGCTTCACTGTCAGCCCAGTCTCTACATTTTCTATCTGGACTGATTCCCCAGATCTCACTAGAGTCAGATGTTGATTTTACATGGGAGGGAATGTACCTGAGATATTTTGGTGATGGGTTATATCAGTGGGGGCTGTATAACACCCTTTTACCCATTACTATTTTTCTTGAGGCGCCTTTTAGGCAATCCCCTACTTGGATGGTGTCTGCGGGGTCGGTTTGGAGCTGGAGTGTTCCAATTGAAAAAGGAAGAGGCTTGATGATAGAATGCGTGGTCTTTACAATGCAAGGCTCTAGTAAAGAATTATGCGTGTAAGCGCTGTCTGTGATCCTCTATTCTGCTGAGACTTGTGATGTGTAATAAGGCTTTGATGGATGTGGCTGAAGTACACTCAATGACCAGTCTTAAACAGATGTTTTGCATCTTCTCAATTTTATCTAGTTGCATGACACTCATACCGATAATCGATAGTACAGAACCCAGGATGGATCGAATAAGACTTTGGTAGAGCATTAGCAGATAAAGTTTCTGCTGCAGCTTTCAGTTGCTTATTTAGTCAAAATTAATATTGTAAAAATACAAATTAAGAATAATTCATCTTACACTTATCTGAAACCATTGGTTAACAGTTTCCTTTAAACCCGTAAGATGATTTAGTTGCATTACAAAAAGAAATAAAAGCATTTCCATCTTGTCTGATCTTATATTCAAGTTACTTTTAAAGGTTTGCGTGTCTCTCGGTGGGACAGCGGTAACTTTACGGGCAGGGCTTCTAATGTTAAAATACGGAGTTCGATTCCCCTCGGTGGACACAGCATATAGCCCGATATGACCTTGCTATAAAACAAACTAACAAAAGGATTTGTGAGTTGTTTATTATGTGCCACTAGACGGAATATTATTTTAATCAATCTAACGAATTCTCAGAATTAAGTATAAGATATTTCAACTTAATTCTCTTAAGCGATTAAAAAGTTCGTAGATTTACGGCTGCCCCACCGGAAGATAACTGAAAGCACTAACGCAATATTTCAAGTCACTTTCACGAAACCAGATTTTTAATGTTATAAGCCCTCAAACTAACCTCTGAGACATCGGGGTGGGGGAGGCTATAAACCTCGATTTTCAAACAATCCAATATAATAATATCCAAACAAAGATAAATGACTAGAATATTCCAATTACCGTTACGATTGTTAAAAATTTAAGTTTTATTCGACAATACATTTTATTAGCAGGTTTTCTTTGATACATTTTTGGAGTTAGATTTTTTTCGCTACAGATTTAAGAAACATTCAGTTTCATTACAATACTAAAATTCGAGGCTCGATTCCTCACTGTGGACAGAATGCAAAAAAAAACAGATGTGTAGCTTTGCGCTAAAAAAAAGCAAAAACAAATTATTACAAAGTTGTTTTTTGTAGAGATCGAACGTACAAAAAATGTACTTGTATCCAAACCTTGATAATTTATACCAGAATCATTGACAAACATGGTTTAAGTAATTCCATGCTATTACCATTCTGTTAAATTTCTGTTAAATAACAGGAAAGGTAGAACATAAAAATTTATTCATATTTAAAAATGTGTATATTGAAAATAAAACAAAAACTTTGAAATTTTTTAGACATTACATGATTGTGGAAATAAAATATTGTCATAACTATGTTTTACCATAAATGTTCACGTCCTATAGTTTGGATTTGAATTTAAATTTATTTAAAAATATTCTATAGTCCAATATTTTATATCAGGTTCTAGTTTAGACGGCATGCCCGATTTTGATTGTTTCAAACATCGCTCTAGGGTTTGTCACCTCTGTGATAGATGTCGAATAGATAATGTTTTTTAACACGCATGCTTGGTAAGCGCTTAAGCTGGTATTGGTACGTTACTGATCTTTCACAGGCTACAATAAGCTTAAAGTGGGTGGGGTTGTTAGATTTATGCATGTGCTAAACATAACTTTATTCCATTATCAGAACCTTTCCATGAGTTTTTGGACAAACTAGTAACAATCAAATAAATCAATAGCTAATATCACAGTAGATATAAATTATTATCGTGGTGATATTTTTACTTGAAATATTTAAGATAGGACTAAAATGAAGTATCAACAAATACACTGAGTCCTAATCACATGTGCAGGATTCAGATTCGTCCTTGAAATTAACGTGAAGTTGGCATCATTTACCTCACCAACTCAAGGCGTTTTTTGTGTGGAAAGTTGAACCCGATCGAATTTTCGAACGCGTTCTTAGTTTGCCTGGCTGTGATTAGCTGATAGCTGGAGAGGACAAAGCTTATCAGTTCCGGATTACTAGAATCAAGGAAACTTGCAAAATTGACGTGAAAAAGCTCTCGCCTTATTGTTTTTCTTGATGAGTTTCATTCGTAAGAAATCCAACTGTTACATGGTCATGTGTTTTAATGAGGGTCCAAACACAATTGTCACCATTAAAAATCATGGAACATTTTTCGATATAAGAGAAGGGCCTTTTCGATAAAGTATGTAATAAAATCCCGAAAGTGGAAAGAAATTTTATTTATATTTTCTCTGTTGGTGTCTTTCTTTAATAAATGTGGCTAACAAGACATTTATTTCACTCTTTCTCACTCCATGTAGGTCTTGTATTTCATCATTTTTGTGCTCAATAAAAGAGGTTGGTGGTTCTTGGAATTATGAAACAATTTATAATCATGACAGTTGTGAATGGTACCTAATTGGTTTCACTTCTTGTAGTATTTTTTTCACGTTTTATTTAATTTAATCAATTTCAGTCCAGCTTTCATGCTGAGTGTTGTTGAACAAAAAGAGTGTTTTTGCTTAATCCAATCCTGATTTATCTTATTCCATTCAAGTTATCTGATTAATGTCTACCAGACAACTCCTCTAGAACCTCCTGTTTTTGCGGATCTATATAATGTTGGATAAAGAACTGTGCTGAGTTATACAGAGTGAAAAAAAAGAAGCTGAAATCCTTTTACGTTTCAGTAATTTAGGCTCTAGCACTTTTAGTTGCAAGTATGTTAGATCCTCTCGTTAAATGTACTGTCTCCACACGCATACTGCTTTTTCAGAAAAAATCTGACAGTGAAAAAGCTGAAAGCCAGCTTTTAAATCATCTAGCTTAGGCAATGAAATCATAGCAAAGGTTATTGTTCTTAAACCATAATGTACGGGAATATATATATATATATATCCAACCTCGCTAAGATACAAATTAAATATATACAGATATTCGAATCCCCGTCCCATCAAACATGCTCGCCCTTTCAGCCGTGGTGGCGTTAAGTGTGACGGTCAATC
>NW_013665626.1:1461683-1503690 GCF_000517525.1 Limulus polyphemus
CTTACACTGCTAAATTAGGGGAGGCCAGCGCAGATAGCCCTCGTGCAGCTGTGCGCGAAAGTCAAAAACAAACAAACTGTCATTCTTGTAAATGTTACTCTCTTAATGAATCTAAAATCGTAAATTAAAAGGCTATATCTAAGCCAATCAGATTTTATAGGTGGCATGCAGGCACGAGATCTTTGTCTGTATAGATATGTTTTTAAGTGGCGCTATACGTTTTTTGTCGGAGATTTAGTGTTTCGCCTCAAAACTATTTTAAGGGTGTTTTTTCCACAATGGTCAATATAGTTTAGTATGTAAGCACTTTTTGCTCTTATTTTTAAAACAAAGTGCTTCCTACACTTTTGTACACTGTTAAATACTGCGCAAGAAGTATTTTGAAGAGTGTAGTGCCAAGTTTTTTTCTGTATTAGCTGGAGGCAGTAATTTCATTTCAGTAAAATATCTTAGAACTCCAACGATTAACGTTTAGAAGGAAAGGATTTATCCTCAGATATATGTTTAATTACTTTTAAAATGACTAAAATTTACAATTAAAAATACTAGAGGGGCACTCAGTACAGATACCTCATCCACGCAGCGTTGATCATATTCTGTCCTAAAAAAATACGACGTATCAACGGACACGGACTATTTTTGGCAGGACAATGAGGAATAATATTCTACATATGTCCACAAAATTTCATCAGTATCCGATTTTTGACTGACTTATAGAGCAAAAATAGTGTGAAAACGCAGTCCCCATGTTAACAGATAGGGATTGTCTTGGATTTTCGTGATCTTGGTCGGACATTGACCCTCCAAAAACTAATCACTTCTAAGCTGGGTCATAGTCCAAGTGCATACCAACTTTCGTCCAAATCCATTCAGCCGTTTATGAGAAATATTGCTGACAAACACACACACAGGGATGAAAACATAACCGGTAACAAGCCTAAAGCAATTAAAACGACAGTTATTTAAAAATAAGCCTAAAACAAGCAAATTAAGACAAATAGTATACAGCTGTAAAGAGTAAAATAAATAACACACATAAAATCGTGAGATACCGCATCTTTAAAATCTTGATTACATTGTTTTTAGTAAACATTCAAACAACTGGATTGACTGTCACATGTTTACAACACAACAAACTTGCTACCTCAAGAGTGTCAATAACACGTTTCAGTCTGCAACGCTTGACAATTTTTTACTTATCATTAGGAGATAAAAGGGACACTTGAATGGATCTTGAAGAAGAAATTTGAAAAGAAAATGGCAAGTGTGAATTCAATCTCTTTTCTTCTTTCTCGTTTTTATTCAAATGAAAATAGAAGGATAAAGAGCTAGAAGAAGGTCTGTGACTTAAAATACCTTACACAAAAACACGATCTTATTCGTCAACAGTCTGACTTTACACAAAAACACAATCTTATACGTCAACAGTCTGACTTTACACAAAAACACAATCTTATACGTCAACAGTCTGACTTTACACAAAAACACAATCTTATTCGTCAACAGTCTGACTTTACACAAAAACACAATCTTATACGTCAACAGTCTGACTTTACACAAAAACACAATCTTATACGTCAACAGTCTGACTTTACACAAAAACACAATCTTATACGTCAACAGTCTGACTTTACACAAAAACACAATCTTATATGTCAACAGTCTGACTTTACACAAAAACACAATCTAAAATGTCAACAGTCTGACTTTACACAAAAACACAATTTTATATGTCAAGAGTCTGACTTTACACAAAACACAATCTTATATGTCAACAGTATGATTCACAAAACTATATTGTATAACAGCCTGTAAAGTCGTTTCAATATATCTTTAAATCTAAAAGATATTAGAAAAACAAATTTCAATGTTTTGTTGCATGTGAGTTTCAAATGTTTGTCATATTCTTAAATACATTTCTTCTTCTAAAGTTATTGATAATATACTTCGTAAGGTATCTTACTGTATACTCCAAAGTTTCGTAAAAATTCAAATACCTTTCACTTCTAACTAATATCTAGAATACTCCAAACTCCAAGGAGTTAAGAAGCCCTATCATTTCTAATTTTAAAATATTCTAATAGCAAACATTTAAAATCGGCTAGAAGGCAGTTTTTATTGAAATATATATTTATAAATAGCACAATTTCTTGACCCCCTACCCTTAAACCGAATCGCTCCTGTTGGGCGTTTTAACTCAAAGTCATTGGCATCTAATCAAGATTTTTAACTAAATATACCTTAAAGGCATTTTTAAGTAACATTAGTCGAGTATCAAGGTTGAGAAATTTTTATGTTTCATCTGATGTTAATTTAATGATGCACTGAATTAAGAAAAGGTACTCCTAAATCATGTAAATTAACACGCACCGCGCTTTTGTGAGCCAACACGGTCTTATGGAAAAGTCAATATTAACATGATGAGTAGTTCAGTCAACTGGAAAATATGTGTGGTTATAAAGCTGTAGTAAGTAATTAGTTACGCTTTATTTCTAACAAATTTCAAATTTAGTAAAGTCATAAGATATTAACATCGAAATGACTTTCAGGGATGATTTAGGAGACACAAAACATTAATCCGATTTCGAAAGTGTAATTAGAAAAATCACTAATCAGAAGTTGCCTACAAGTTAACTATGTCGTGCTCCCTCTTCAGCAATATCGTGAAAAGTTATTAGTGCGTGAGATTTAGCAAATTGTTCAAGAAATGTATGTAGTGTGTTTATATGTGTTTTACACATTCAAGTATCGTTTCTGAGTAATGTGCAAAGATATAAAATTCACTTTCCATGCGCGCAATGCATATAACACATTGAATGTCATCCTTGAAACGCGTGCAGGAACAAGACACACAAAACAAAGGTACAATTAATTTACTTATTCTTTTTTTAGGACCGTTTTCAGTTAAGGTGAAGCCGGTCCTAAAAACAGGATTGAAAGATTGCTGATAAAGTAGTTTTAATGTGATGTCATTTTGTTATATATGTCGTACTGCACACCGTTGTTTGTAAATATATATATTACTCGTTCACTGACATTTATACGCATTATGAGATTAAAAATAAAATATATAATTTCTCCATTTAGATTTTAATTCCTCTAAAGAGTTTGAAATTAAGCAGAAAGCTGGGTGGCTAATTCTTGTGAATATCAGTAGACATAATTTCAGCAAGAAATATAATTTTCACATAAAAAATCCGTCCTTTTAAGTTATGATTTTAATAAATTATACTCCATGCGAGTGTGAAACACTTACAACAAACAAGCATATTCCTTTGACCAAAATACTCGATCTCTCGAAAGCTTTTATTCTCTGAAAAAATTATTTGAAATTAAATCAGTATAAAAACAAAACTTTTACATGCACTGAGAATAACGCATGTGATTGAAAAGTAAAAACACAAGCACAATAGGCACAGAAAGAGACGTTAAATTATACAAATCACAAGTGATCTTTCAATGCATACGTCATCTGTACATATAAAAGACGAGAATGGACGAATATAATTCTATAAATAATCTAAAAAACTTTACTATATTGAGAAAAAACTCAATAAATAAAATAACTGATCAAGTGTAAACCTGAAAAAATCAACGATTTTTTGTAGGACTTCCAAGTTAATTAATGCATGAAAATTAAATAATATTCGATCATGTCGATGTAACCCATATCATAGAACAAAAAACGAAACCAAAATTATCTTGCATATTTCCCAAAGGAACTTAACATGGCAGTAAAAAGAAAGAACATCGGGCAAATATACAATCTCATTTCGATATTTTTCATTCCCATTCTTGTGCCCATGTTTTTTAAACTATGTAATGAATATACATGAAAGCTTCGTGCCCTTGGAATGTTTATGGATCTATTAATCTAAAGTAAAAGGTCACTTACAGTATTAAAAGTAACTTTTTATTTACAAATATATTTTACAAATACTTTTAAAATAAAATTCAACAATTGTTCAGGTTATGTGCATATCTAAAAGTAAATCGTAGTATATAGTATATAGTAGTATTTAAGCTAAGAATGTAACATTCTTTAATTCATACGAAAATACATATAATATCGATGCAATTTAATGTAAATTTATTAATGAACAAGAAAAAAGATGCATTAAATACTTTTGTTATCAATTATATTTTATTTTTACAAAATGGTACAAAATTCCATTTCTTTAAAACTGTAATTATTAATGCTTTACTTACTTTACGTGAAATAGCAGTATTTTTTGTTAAAAGTATGCCTAAGGTATGTAATCTTCGGGTCGCGGGTTCGAATCCTTGTCTCACCAAACATGATCGTGGGAGAGTTAAAATGTGACTGTCAATCCCACTATTCGTTGTTAAAAGAATAGACCAATAGTTGGCGGTGGGTGATGATGACTTTCTGCCTTCGCTCTAGTCTTTCACTGCTAAATTAGGGACGGCTAGCGCAGATAGTCCTCGTGTAGCTTTGCGCAAAATTCAAAACAAAATAAATGGTTGTGGAGAAAACATTAGGAGGAAGAGGTTAAATGCATCTGACCCTCTATAAGACCTAAACTTCGATATAGATCAAGGACAGACAGAAAACATTAAGCTCTAAACACATGAACTATTTCTAAAGTTGGAACATAAAAAGGCTTACAGCTGTTCATGAATTCTTATGCGAATCTGTGTGATATATTAACATAGCTGTGGCGCTATCTATTCAATATAGCAACGCTATTACTATCGTTACAGCAAGAAAAATGCAGCGTCGCTAATATTGTCGCTACATATTTATAAATATAACGCCGCTACCGCTACTTTTAAAACTGACGTTTTTCATGATGATCTTGTTTGTCAATGGATAATGTAAGAATGAAAAACGAAAATTTATTGGTCGATGGCAATACTTTATCGCTACAGTAACATAATACAGACTTCTCAGAACAGCCTATCCGTATTTTGGAATGATGAGAGAAAAGCAGCTAACAACCATACAGCCTTCGCTACATTAAATGATAGTACACAACGTTAAAAAAAAAAATATGATGACAGTAATAATAGTAATAAATGAGCTAATAAGCAAATATGAAATCACGAATCTCTAATTTAGAAGATATTACGTTTTTTTATTATTTGTTCGATTTTATTATTGTTTTAATTTGTTATTTAATTTCAGTAGTATCAGCTTCTGGAAATTGTTATCCGTCATTCCAGTTCTATTTGAGTTCAAAATGTCTTTCCCTGTTGAGAAAATGCGCTGAACATACAGCTGCACTCGATGGAACGGGCATATTGAAGTAAATAAAGAGAGATTTAAAAGCTGGTGAAGGGAATAATCTTGGTTTTATATCTTTTAAAGTAGATAGTTCTTTGCTCAGGAATGGTGCTATTTAATCATTGCTACTTTGGGACGAATTACTTGCAGATTTTGGTTATTGTTTAACGCACATGAAAAAGTCTTCCTCGTCATCTTCCTCGGTGATCGAAAATGACAAAAATCACTTAAATCAGCATTTGTTGAATTTTCATCACTACCGCCTTCTATGTTTTCCGAAAGATTTTTAAATTATAATTTGTTTTACAGTTTCTTTCCTAGCGTTCCAGCTATTCCAAATCTGTTTATACCATGGGTGAAAAGCAGTTGTGAGAACGTGATCCTCATTTACAAAGGCAGCTACAAAGCGCTTCTCAATTTTTCAAATCAAGGTATTAACAGGTGGCTTGCAAGTCTGGAATAGTTTACTACAAAGATTTTTCAGTTTTGTCAAACATGCGGTAAATGTTGGCAGAAGTAGTCCCATATAAGTCTTAATTTCACTTTGAAGTAAATCTAATGTGTGTACTACAAGTCACATGGCAATTACGTATTCTTTCATGAAAGATGAAATGAGTGATGCCCATCATTACACACTTTACTGACTGAACCCCCTCTCTCTCCATACGAAGGAACGCATTGTACATCGAATTCCACCGCCTAACGCATGGAACAGTAAAAAGTTCACCCAGTTCTTGTTGTATAAGGTCAACTGCTACGGCGCTGCAGCGCTGTTTGTTCCAAAACGTCTGGGTCTTCGCAAGTGCCGATTGGAACACATTCTTGAACGTACTGTTAATCAAAGCCTTTTCTACATCACTGGCTGCTACTAACTTGAATGCACGTGCTGCACATCGAAGATGCTCGGAAAGAAAGCAAACCTCACTGGATTCACTACTCAGGATATTGGAAATGCTGAGAAAGTTTATCTCATTTTCTTGTTTTTCATCACTTAACTCGAGTGTGATTTGCTCTGCTTTGAAATCACCTGCATCACTACTTATAGGTCCAGCTCTTGATTCAGTGGAGAAGATTCTGGAAAAACAAATAGTAAAATATAAAATAAAAGGATGTGTATATGATGTGTTGTATGGCTTAGTAGTACCATCTTGGTATGTTATTGCCATATTGGCATGGTATAATAATAATAATAATTTAATTTCTTATTCAGCACTTCTCTAGCCATTCAAAGTGCCTGTCACTGACTAGTCTCTACATTAGTCGAAAACCAGGAACAAGGTGAAAGAGATATGACTTCAAAATACTTTTAAAAGACCGACAGACTTCGCGCATTGCAGCTCGAGAGGGAGAGTGTTCCAAAGCTTAGGAGCATAGATAAAAGCAGCACGATCACCAAAACGTGAGAAAGAGAGAGAGAAATAAATAAAACTAATAAGACAAAGAGAGAGAAAGAAAGACATAGAGAGAGAGAGAGAATAGTACCAGTATTAAAATATACTAGCTTCGACCCACAAAACATTTGCGGTAGTTGTAATGCTCTTGTTTGAGCTTTCCTTACTCTATAGTTTTCAGGCACAACATTTAAGCTATGTTTTCTTGCAGGCATTATGTATTAGACTGATAAATCCTGTTCTATTTGAAAAATAAATTAATGTGGTCAGGCAAAGAAACTCATCTAGATGTAACTTTATTTAACTCTTTAGCTACTGCATCTTTTTCTGTGCATGTCACGAGGTTTTAGTGAACTACATTAAAAGTTTCATTAAATTACTTTATTAACAGGGTATATGAATAAATATGGCATAAAAACGTAGCTAATAATCCATATTTTAATGGTATATAAGTATTAAGTACATAAAATTAGAACTTATAAGGCAATATTAAAAAAACAACAACAACTAAATTTCCCCTAGTGTGAGAATTGCGAGAATTTCTTTTTAGGGACCCCCCCCTCTCTCTAATTTATTCATCGCCCCTCCAAGAAGTACAAAGTTCAATGTAAATTACTCATTATAATCTTGCCAAGCCAATAAAGAATCCTGATTTCTCGGACACAAGCCTTTCTAAAGATAGGAAATTTGTAGAAAATACATTGAGAAATTTACGAGAAAAGGTCTGGACAGATAGACAGATGCAAGCATATTATTTATATACATTATTCATTGATATAAAATGTACTAATAAATAAAATATACTATAAAAATACTGTAACTAACCTAAATGTCTTGACAAAGTTGGACCCATTGTCAGTAGTTGTCTTGTTTTTGGAGGCAATATTTGATCTAAACTGCTTCCAGTTCCTTGTTGATCAAGTCATAGATGTGGTGGCCCGTGTGATGGCGGCAAGCAAGCGCTGCATATTCCATCTTCAGGCTTTCTGGATGAATCCAATGCACAGTCACGCCCAGATAGGATATGTAAAAGTAAACAATACAAAGCTACACCATATTTGTTCACTGCAGATGCTATAATGAAGTTTATTTTAATTTTCAGAAACAATAATAACTTTATTATCCATAAATTGAAAAATGTCAAAAATTCATTACAACTTACCTGTTGCACCAGCTCCAACAGTCGGCTGTGGTCAAGAACCACTCTACTATGCTAAGCTTCTCTTTCAGTTCATCTCTTTCCTGGGCAAATTTACCATTAATTGCGCATGTTAGGGCTTTCCTACCGAAAACTGTTTTATTTGGCTGTAGTTGTTGTTGTTTGTTATTAAGCTCAAAGCTACACAATTGGCTATCTGTGCTCTGTCCACCACGGGTATTGAAACCCGGATTCTAGCGTTGTAAGTCCGCTGACATACCGCTGTGCCACTAGGGGGCAATTTGAGAGGAAGTATTTCCTCAATGACCAATGATCAAATCAGTTACGAGTGTATTTATTTTACATTGGCTAACAACCTTCCTAGCACTAGCAGCAATGAAGGCTAGATTAAAAATATGATTTTTTATTGGCACTGTAAATATCCTTTTCGGGCACTTTGGGATTGGGATCCACTTGCACTTTTACTGTTAAAAGCTTTTGTAACAAAAACATCATAAATTTTAACCAGATTCCATTTTATGACATCAGCTGATGAAGATGGTGATGAAACCTCCCGCTAAATGTTGTTTTGACGGAATGATGAATAGAAATAAGGAGAAATGACGTCTGGTTGCTGTAGAGAACAAGTTCAATCTTGATGCAACAAATTCATGACAGCAACTGCATCACCTAACACGTTTGATTGTTTTTTGCAGGCAAAATGTAGTGTAAATATAATTATATACAATATATTATACAAAATTATATAATACTGTTATATATTATAATAAATATATAATATATATATATTATATTTATTATTTTATTAACAATAATGTGTAATATATATATACATATATGTATGTTATAAATCACGATATATAATAATGTATATGTCTGGGGTTTTCTTAACTAATTATCCGACATGAAATATACTATCTGGTTCGTATGGATACCTTGTATTATCAATTGAAGCGTATTAACCAAGAAAAGTGTCTGCTAGAATTGTCCCCCTCAGGAATTTAATATTACATTTAACAGTACTTCTAAACTACATTTCTACATAAAAATATATTAATTTACCTTTTAATTTAATATTAAATTAAACTGGACATATAAACAGTAAACGTTACATATAACAATGGTAGAAACAAATACAAATAATGCTTTATATATATATACATATATTACGTAGTGTTAGTCACGGATAGCCAGCAAGTCAACGCTGCAGATTGAATCAGTTGAATCTTTCAGGTAGCATAGGCGAGTCTAATTATGTCCGAAAAAGTATGAATAATATTATATATAATAATTATATATATACAAAATATATAATCATACAATCATACAAAATATAATTATATACAATATACAAATGATTATAATTTATATTTTCAATTAAAAATGTAGCAAGCAGCGCCTTACATAGACGAAAAA
The DNA here is from genome assembly GCF_000517525.1 of Limulus polyphemus. Lineage (NCBI taxonomy): Eukaryota > Metazoa > Arthropoda > Merostomata > Xiphosura > Limulidae > Limulus > Limulus polyphemus. The sequence continues at coordinate 1,470,898 of NW_013665626.1, forward strand.
TAGAGCGACCTGCAATCCCTATGATTTTTTAAATGTAGCGTCGATCCACTAGTCGCTCCTAGAAACATAGTGGCGTTACGTATCGCGTGCTATTTACAGCGGCGCTACACACAACTCTGTATATTAAATGTTTTAATTAAACAAACAAATTCGACATTCAAGTTATCTGACGGATATTTTGATGACGTTCATTGACCATTTTCTTTCGATACCTTGTTGCTCTCCCCACCCGGTGATTCAGCGCTAAGTCTGCGAGCTTAAATCACAAAAAAAGGTTTCAATACCCACTGTGGACATAGCAAAAATAGCCTATTGTCTCCGAATAAAACCCACTAAGTAGTTTGGTGTTTGCAGATATTCCAGTAAAGAGTAAAATTTTGCAGTTCCTTTGTCAGATTCAAGTAATATATCTTGTGATGTGTATTACTCCCAAATGCAATATATCCTGTGATGTATATTACTCCCAAAAGTAATATATCATGTGATGTGTATTACTCCCAAATGCAATATATCCTGTGATGTATATTACTCCCAAAAGTAATATATCATGTGATATATATTACTCCCAAAAGTAATATATCCTCTGATGTATATTACTCCCAAGTGTTTTCGTTTCTTTGCCTTCAAGATATAGTACTTTCCTTTAAAATGAACAAGAGTGTATCCAAAAGAATAATAGTAACTGGCATTTGATAATTTTGTATGATCAATATTTAGTATATTTCAAATTACTTTGAAACTGTTTGCATACTATCATTTAAAATAAAAAAAACAAAAAAACACGGAATGTGTTAGAGACCATTGTACAATTACCCAGACAAGCTAATTCAAAGTTAAAAGTGGCTTTACTTAGCTACATAATGTCAAATTATATTCTGCTCAAGAAATGTGTTATTTCAGATTCATGCCGAAGACTAGTTAAAACTTCATCAGTTTGAATTTTTTTGTCTTTTCAAGATAATGTATCTTTTACTGAATCTGAGAATATTGATCTATAATTTTCAGTAGCCATTAAAAACAACATTCATGAACATTTTTTATTCAAATTTTGTATGACTTTTACAAACATTTAACATAAAACAATTTTTTTTTATAAATTAAGTGTGCAATACGTCTATTTCCATTATTATCATATATAAAAAAGAAAACATTTATTTAATGTTCTACTTCGTAGAATTGGAAAAGTATCTTGAAAAAGCAAGATAAACGTCATATTTAAAAGATAAATGAATTTATCAAAAATAGCAGATAAATGCTCTTACAGTACGGTACTATTTAAACGTAATTGAATAGTTGTAGGAAAAAGAGATAACGCACGGTAAATATTTCGGTCAAACGATGTCCTAAAATAATGCTGCTCTATTTACAACATGATGCGAACCATGGGCCTTCAGATTCACAATATGACGACTAGACATCGTAGTGTCTACTCCCTCTTCTTTGGCGCGTGGCAAGGACTGATTTAAAGATTGTATTTGGACACAAAAAGGACTAAGCTAAAGCAAGACTTACCTTATCACACAAATAAGAAAAGAAACACAGCCTAAATAGGAAATAATCAGAAACAAGTGACATTCCTAAGATGCAGGTTATTGAAGACCAAGAATGAAATTATAAATAGAAATAAAGTCCAAAAAATACACCTGAATCTTTTTTATAGTTTTACATAAAAATTTTAGAAATATACAATTGATAATAAGTTTTTTATTCAGCTCGTCCAACATCCTAAATGAGTATTTTGCAAGTTCAAATATTAACTCATGTCAAATTGAAGCTATATTTTAAGTTACAAGAATGAAAGACAACTCTAAATTCAGTGAAATTCAAAATTACTACAATGCCAAGAAAACTCGTTCAAATAATCTTAAATAGGAGCAATGAAGTAAACACATACATCTACATAATGATATAAACACAACATTAAGCCATAATAAAATGTACAGGATCTGGCGACTTTATTAAGAACTATACTTAGTAACGGGTTGGGTCACATTTTACCTGAAAAATTACCATGACATGACGTGGTATAGAATTCACAAGATACTGGTAAGTGTCTTGAGGTTGTTTCCATTCAATCATTAACATTTTAGGCAATTCATGGAATGAGATAAGCAGAGGATCGTGATGGAGAATGTGTCTTTCAAAATTATTCCCACTGATGCTCAAATGGACTGAGATCTTGTTTGTCGCTACAATTCCCCTTTGCAACAGACATTTTATCCAACTTTTTCCATTATCGCTAAACTCGAATCATCAATGTTTTGGAACAACTTCCAATGAAACTGTCTTAGTTTACCGTGGAAAATAGTAGAAAAACACCGACTATCATGCCTCTTTTGGATGCGGCAATAACTTGTGCCATCCCTATATTTGTTGAGAATGATTGCAAATGTGCTTATCCTACTCATTTATAATGCTGCTTGGATTACCTGACACATCAAGTGAACAACCTAATCTCCATCTGAAGTTTAGGTCAGGCCTAACTCTGAAAGGGTACATAGTTCAGAATAAAGTGGCTAAACCTAGTATATACATATGCACACAAAGCTACTTAATTACCTGATTTTGAATTTAGTAAAGAATCATTCCAGAAATACTTCATTTTCTTAATGGTCATGGGAAGATTATATACGCTTTTTTGACCTTATATATATATATATATATTTGACCCATATATTTGGAGCTCTGCCTATAGCATAACCAACTCACATTTCTCCTAGCCTCTCCAATGGTCCACTTTACTCAGAATTATAACAAATGATACAGTCCAGTTTGATACATAGGCGTAGTAATGATATTACCATGTTCAAGAGCTATTTTTGTACAGTTTCTTCAGAGGATTCATTGGCAACTGCATCATTGAATCGAGATGATAACAACAACTGCTACAAATAGATTTTTGCTATAATTCCTTAATATGGTTTTGTGATTTTCTTGTTGACCCAGCAAGCCAACGAATAATGCTCTTTGGACTTAGGGTCTCAATGGAGAAGAGTCCACATGTTCATTTGGTGATACCATCATACTTGGTAACCCTCTATCAGGTCGTGGATTATCCAACATTAATATATTTTGTTATGGTTACACTAATGTTGCATTATTACTTAGAGTTTGAGATGGATGGCTTCATTCTCTTGATCACTGTAACCAGTGTTGATAATGTTTCAAATATGTTCTGTTCTTTCTCGTGGAAATATCCAAAGTACTGACTTGTTCTATCTCATCCTCTAGTTTCAACCCAGAGGTCAAGTCTAAAACGGTTTCTATGATTATATTACGGGAATGCTCTCTACAAGCTGATGAGAAAACTACTTATACAGCTGTTCGGAGGTTTTTTATTACTGACATGTTGTTCATCAGTAGATGGTTGTAGTATCCGAAGTTAATTTGGAAATAGTGAAACTTGCACTAGTATAATGTAATAGATGGTTCACTAACCATTCAGTCAGCAATAACTTTTCCTTTGATATATACCACCCCATCCACTTACCCTCAGTTAATCCCCTGGACTCCTAGAAAACTTTTGCTTGTTTCAGAATTTTACACTAAGACATACAATAGATATCTGGAGATATTTGTTCCTAATTTTGAATTGATATACTAGAGGGAATGCAGCTATTTATGACACCCACTTCAAATTCTTGAGCTACTCTTTTCTGATTGAATAGTCGGATTTGATCAATGGTGACAATGGATTCACAGTCTTTTTTATACTAAAGACTAAGTCCTGTTCAGCTACCCTAGAAGGCAATCACATATGTTGACTTTCCTAAAGCAAATTTTTGCAATAAAATCATCTGACCATATATTGAGCCATAATGTATTCATACTTTGATGTTAAAATCATCCTAAGGCTGAAATACCTATAGTAGAGCCCTATTGTTTTCAGCGATTAATCTATGACTATCAGAGGATTAAATATTCTAATAGCATAATTGTATAGTAATTCAAATCTTTAATTTTCTAGTTTCGTATTCTTTTATATATATTTGGTTTTATAAAAGTTTATCACTGTTTTTTTACATAAATTTTTAACAGTTTCCTGTACTTCCCCGTGTTTAATCTGGCATTATATTACTTTTATCTCTACTTATCTGATTGAAAGAAGCATTTTTGAGTTCTTTATACGCCACACTATAAATCTGGATAGTAATTGATCATAGCAATCATTTCATTCTTAGACATATCACAATTCCGTAATAGGGCATTAAGATACTAAAGTAGATAATAAAGACGAACGTAATTTTAACTTACAGAATTTTACTGGGAAATGTCAAGTAAAGCTCATTTTTTTAGGCTGAGATATACTAATTTCATTTCAATTTTTTTTCTAGAAAAAATTCGTTACAAATGTTTTAAGTATATACAGTTTTTCCGTTGCATTTAATAGCGCCGATAATTTGTCATTTTTTTTTCAGCGGGATTCTCTGGTGGTTTCGTATATGTGTAACTAACTCAAGTGACAATACAGAGCATTTCGCTCCAGGCAAATGTTGAAATTCTTGCACGTTAACATTTTGTTTGTTTGGTTGTAGTTATGCAGAAAGCTACAATACGGGCTATCTGTGGTCTGCCCACTACGGGTATCGAAACCCGGTTTCTAGCGTTGTAAGTCCGCAGACATACCGCTGTGCCACTGGGGGGGGGGACTCGTTAACATCCAATGTGGTCTTAATTATAAGAAATTTCAGTTTGAATTTTGCAACAACCTAGAGGTGGATATCATAACCAAAAATAGAACATTTTCAAACATTTCCAACTGCTTTCAATTTCCTTATTATAATATTCTTTCTCTCTAAACCGAAAGCATCAGGCACTAAAGGCATCACAATATCACATTAATAAGGTCTAAAAATAAACATTTCTAGCTGTTCTTAATGGGCATATTCTATTCACTATTCAGCTTCCTAATTTCCCAGTTATTTCACATTTTTCTATATACGTTTCACCCTCTATTACTACAGATATGACTTTTAATACAATCAGTAAGGAACCACAATTCCTGAGATTTTACTCTGTGAGATATTAACACCAAACACCCATACTTCAACTATTTTAATACTGACCGTAATGATATTAGTTTGTACCCGTTCATTGAAAATATCAGCCTTTTTATCCTTAATAACAATACCCCTACCATATTCACCTAAACAGTTCGCAAAGTATCCCAGATCGTGGTATAGTTTCCTCTTCTCTTTTATCACATACTTCAAAACTTTCAAGTCCTTGATAAAATAGGCAAATACTATAACTCTATGTAATTACGTCTTCCTACCAACACTATTAGAAACAATTGTAACAGGAGGCTGTATCAGTTAGTCGTTTAAAATTCGACTTTAAATACAGATAGACAGTCCCTAGCTCGAGGAATTTAGAGTTAAACTAAAGAATTCATTCTGAGATTGAGATTCCAAAACACAAGCAACATTTTAATGCAATATATTAAGATATTTGGCTACAATTATCTATGGTATCGTGAAAATCCTTACTATTAAAACTACTAAATTCCTTAATCTGAGCAGGTAACTGTTCTTTGATTAAATTTTCTATAACACTCATTCAATTACTTAAGACTACCAGTAAGTTCTCAATTAACACAGTGATTGAAATATGCTCAGTCTTATCTTAATATCAAACATTGTACATTCAATCTTAATGATTTTATCCGATTCTAATTGTTACTTACACGAAGGTTGAAATGGTGTTTTGGACATTCTAGAGGAATGAAATCTTCATCATCTCTAGGCCTTACGGATCTGGCAACTTTTGAGCAGCAAGACTACTGTCTTGTGAACAGTGTTGAAGAACTCTACTTTTAGCCCAAAAGTGGGTTCTTATACCAAGTCTGTTGGTATACTTGCGATTCGCCAAATAGTGTACACATCTAGCCCGCAAGTAGATCTGTCACTTAATTGGATAATTTGTGCTGACTCATCGAAATTCTCGGAACTAAAAATAAATCTATCTCAATAATTGGTCATAGTTGAATGCGGTAACTCGGCAGCCAGTTTGCATGTATCTCTTCTCGTCGTCTTCATATTAAAGTTCCGCCAAGAGTCTCTGATTTTCTTACTAATTAGGGAATTCATGTCCAATCTCTAATGAAGCCAATGTAAACATTCTTATAGCTTTCTCTCTGCTGCGATGGCGTCAGTTTGTAGATATAAATTCTCCTGCCCAGTCTCTAATGAAGTTTACATAAACATATATTTCTCAACACCGACTAGAACGTATCTTTGGTTTATACTTGACATACTTTTCCTTTCTTGGTCAAACGTCATTTTATAAGCTTCTCTTATGCATTCAATAAGTGTATTTCTTCGTATTGCATATATGTGTGCCACACCTTTTTTTGTGAGGTGTATATTTTTCTCAATTCTTGAAGCATTTGGAATATCGTGAAATGCCACAAATGCTTCAAAATGTACCTTCTCTTTCCCTTGTGTACGACTTTACTAAAGCTGACTTGGAAACAATTAATACTAACTTTGATGAACTGTTTTCAATTACCTGATCTGTAGTTCTGCATCTTCTTCTCATGAAGATCTAGAGAACTACGCCATTTTTATCTTTTATCCTATCTCTAAAGTTACCAATACGCCAATTTTCACCCATTATCAAAACTGTAAACTGAAATTCTGGAAATGAACTCCAAAAATCCATAATCTTATTTCCTGAGAATCGGCATCTTGTTATATCGGGCCATTCGCGACTTCTTATTTAAATCGCATATAAATTACAAATAACTATATATGGAAGTTAATCAGAGAAAAGCAGGAATCAATTTGGAAAAATAGATGTACTTCAACAGATAATTCAAAACAAAACACCTCCATTTTTCGACGGAAACTTAAGTCTATCTGCAATGAATCTTCAGTCTCTATCCACACTCGCGAGTATAATAAAGAACCCAAATGCTACGACCGACAAAGAAAAAAGCTTAATTTTTAGCTAATTATTACAAAGATGCTTTTAGTACTTCTAATCTTAATACCCGTGATGTAGAAAATTTCAACAAAGTTAACACACACTTACTGCACAGTCACTCCACATGTAATCTCGTTTTTTCCAACAACCTATATGTATCTTATTCCGTTTCCTCATACAAATGCTATCATCCGACCCATCTCTAAAGCTATAATAATAATAATACACATAAAACAACTAAAAACTTCAGCCTTTGGTGAAGATGGCATTCATAATTTCGTCCATAAATATGTATCTGAAGCTCTCATCTCACACCTTAGTGCTTTATTTCGTCTGTCTCTCCAATCAATTTATTACTCTTCTATATAAAAAGCAGCCATAATTAAAGGTTTTCCTGAACTGTAAACAAAATGAGCCGAATTAGTCTTTTAAACTGTATATGTAAATTTCTAGAAAAATAACCTTTTCAAGACTCATGTGTTTTGTTTTTTGAATTTCGCGCACGGCTACACGAGGGCTATCTGCACTAGCCGTCCCTAATTTAGCAGTGTAAGACTAGAGGGAAGGCAGCTAGTCATCACCACCCACCGCCAACTCATGTGATATTAAAAAATTAATAACCTGTTATCCAACATTCAAAACGTTTCACGTAAACACAGGTAAACTACCAATCACTAAGCAAGACTAAGACAAACAGTTTCAAGGCATAGATAGCAGTCTTGCAGCTGTTGCCGTATATTTTTATGTTTAAAAAGCTTTCGTCTCCGTTTGACACAATGGCCTAAGACACAGATTATCGATCTATGATATACCCATTTCATTAATTCGTTGGATCTCCAATTTTCTCTATAACCGTTCCGCAAAAATTAAAATTAACAACTTGATATATTTAACTTCTTCTCGTCAGAAACAGCCATACCGCAAAGTTCAGTATTTATTCCTTTAATGTTTACTAACATACATACATACATATTCAACTCACGAGGATAACGTAGGAGACTTTAGAGATGACTTAAGGGACCAAATCCGAAAGTCGACCCTCTTTTGCCACTCTCCGAGAGCCGTAAAGGTACATGCTAGGTTTAGTAACAATCGGTCCAGCAGTAGGCCAGTTATTAGAGGACACACACACACAGTTTTTTGTTGTCAACTAATAGTTTAGATTATCTTTCTCTAAAACATTCCGTTTCTAATTTTAACATTAAGACATGCGTCTTAATACCTTGACGATATAGATGTCTGGAGCATATCACATGATATTCTCCTTACTGCAACAAAGTCTCAAACTTCTCTAGACCATATTACCACTTGGTGCAATACCTGGAGAGCAGCGCTTAACCCATATAAATCACGAACATTCATTTTTTTGGAAGATTAACAATAAATTCAAGGAAAGTAGAACTAAAACTTTAGAACACGTAGATAACTCTCATTAATACAGTTAAATATCTTCTTTATTGATAACCGGTGGGACAGTGGTAAGTTTACGGTCTTACAACGTTAAAATCCCGGATTCGATTATCCGTGGTGAACACAGCAGATAGTCCAGTGAGGCTTAGCACTAAACAACAACAAAAAAAAAATTATCTAAAATTCCTACAATGAAAGAGCGCATTTTCAACTTAGCTAATTTCTTTTACAAAAAAGTAACCCATAATCTACTCAATTCCCATCCCTAGCTGCGACCCGCAAAATAACTGTCACCATACAACTTAATTAATTAGCCACATACCGTATTAAATGGCTTGAAATGGCACTTTATGATATTAAAGCACAAAACATAAATCTTTATCAAAACACCTCACAAAGTAGCATGAAAGCTGCTCTAATCTCTGACCTCCTGTGGTTTCATCCAAAATCCCTAACAAGATGTCGTCGCCACGAATGGCTGATCTAATATGATTAACTTAGTTAATTTACCATCCTATATTTTAATATTGTTTTTAAAAATTTGATGCCATTGTTGAAAAATACATAGTTATTATTATTTTAATCAATAAGGGTTTTGAGTGCAGCATTTAGTCTAACGTAAATTATGTTCGTCAACTGAACTAGCTAGCAATTCAGTTTTTAAAGAAAAATGCTACTTTTAGTAACTTTATCATCAGCATCTAGGTAAGAGGCTAGTGCTAAACAAATATTTATAAAAAAGAATAGCCAATTGTTTAGCTTATCGTTAAGCAACCAACGATAACATACTTTTAACCCGATATCACAAGTAAGGTTTAACTTCGATATTTCAAGATTTAATTTTAATCATTTTTTGCTTACATAATTGCTTTAAACACAATTCTGACTTATTTCTGTCACATTTTATTAAATGTATGTCTATACACAAAGCACCCTTTATTCTCTTGAAGAATAATAGTGAACTATTCGAAAGAACTCGAGTTTTGGGTCTTGTTTGAAAACCATGTGCATAAAGCAATTAGCTTTTTTAAAGATATATATATTCAATAGGCTTGTATGACAGGCAAATTAATAATATATACTGCTATCTCGCGAATAAATGACAGAAAAATTCAACATGGATACAAAAAGTACCATACAAGCAGAATTATTTACATCTAATTAAACCAAAATCAAGAAGGAAAATTGGGAAACACCAAGTCATTGGTTATATTGTATATAAAACTAAAGAGATTGGGTATATATATAATATTAAAACGATTGTGGATTCTCACTACGACATTACATTCTATGTCGCCACGTTCGCTAGTACTCTATCTGACGACCGTACATCTTGACCATATAACTGTATCGTAGTTTCTACCACTAAAATCTATCGTTTCCAAAACTTGCTTGCTTTCTATTTCCAGCTAGTGTACGAGGACAATTTCTCAGCGCTCATTTCAATTGTCGGATCGCACAGAAACCAATAGGTGCTGTGTCCAGTGATTTGACCAGTATGACTTCATATGGAATACCATGAACACCAATTCATTCTCCAATTGCTTGAGGTGTGTTACAGTTGAACGGGAAGTATGATATAGGCCCAACTTATCCTGGTGAACTGACACCCTTTTAACCTTGTTCCTACACGGATATGTTTCTTGATTATGTTGTGTTCTATTACCTAGGGCACAGGGGCTATTTTTACCTCTAACCTTTGTGTTCGTGGATTCTCATTTTACAAGATGCCAAATTTTTCTTAGCTCATTTGGAGTACAACTTGTTGTAGGCATTATTCTAGATGGTCCTGGTGCCCCAGGTTGATCCATGATACTTTATTTTCCAATGTCATTAAGTACAATAAATATATCTGTCTTAGAAATTCTAAATCGTCGATCTAATCACATCTTTATGATCAGAGTGTATGAATATTTTGCGTTGGAAACGGCTGCTACAAACGTTTCCCAAAAGCGATAAATTTCCGGTGCCATCGCACTACTTACTAAATGTCAAACAATCTTGTTTTGAGTTTACTTATTGATTAAGTATTATTTTATTACAAGTTACAGTAAGGAGGGTTTGTTTTTAGAACAGGTACGTTTGATAACTAGTTCGATCATTCTCAAGTACAGAAGTTTTAATAGTAAAGAAGGTTTTAGTAATTATATAAGCATTCAATAATTTAGCAGTGTATTTAAATTTTATATCAATTCATATCAATTGGCAGGAATTGACAGATTATTTATTTTTGACTAAACAGAAAAAGGAAACAAAAAGCGAATAAATAAATAAAAAATGTGGAATATTTTATGAGAAATATTTACATAAGATTAGGAATGTCTGAGGAAATAACGTTCAAAGACATATAGAGATATTCCTGAGTATTTGTTAATTATGGTATTGTTTAATTTTATTAATAAAGCTTCTCTGATTTTTCTTTTGTTAATATCAGGCTAATGTTTTAATACTTTGACATTCTGTTTAGAAAAACTGTGGTTGTTTTTGTTCATTTGCTTATGGACTTGGGAAGGGGTTTTTGGTGTTCTTTTTACCTGATCTTAATGTTACGTCCAATTTCGCCTCTGTAAAAAAGGCTGGGCAATTGTTACAATTTATTTTGTTAATGTTTTCTGGTGGGTTGGATTCGTTAATAATTTTCTTAACATGTGTTTAATTTTCTCTCTAGGGGTGAAAACGAATCTAGGCGTAAGATATAACAGCACACTAAACTGTCCATTCACCAAGTCCTTCAGAGGCTCAATAATACCTATTTGTTTTCTTAATTCTTTTTTAAATATTATGTCTTATTCTTCTTTAATTTTTGTATCATTATTCTTTGCCTTCTTTTAATTTTCTGTTTTTCTTTTTGTACTTTTTTAACTGTTTCATTGTTTCTACCCAAGCTTCGAACTTGCTTCTTTATCTGTTGCCATATCAAAATTGAGCCAAGTTATATTTTATGGTCACCAATTTAACCCCACTTCTGAAAATAGTGCTGTGACGTGTTCTATCGTTGGCAGGTTCTTTAAATTATTTGGTGAAAATAATTCGAGGTCCAGTCCACGTAACTATAGCAAATTATTTCTTCTTTAACGTTTGCTACAGGCTATTATCACTTTTGTAAAGTTTTAGTTCTAACTTTACAAAAAGCGTCACTTTCAAGAGAGATTTAATCGCTAATGGTAGTACGACTAACGTACAAATAAACTTACTTGTATAATTTCACGTATAATAAATCGGGTAATTGAATATTTCGCTGAATGACTGGCTCTCTACTAAGAGAATTCAATACTTCATTGATTGTCGTACTTATGATGTATCTTTGTTTCTATATATTTCGCAAAATCTCTCGATGATTAATACTTACGAATGTTCTAGATATTATAGAACTACGTTTATAAAATAACTTGATCTTAACGTCATGCGTCTCTTACAGTCCTTCTTAGAGGTGCAGAGTGGCCCGGGCGTCTACTATCTGTTGAGGCTCCTAGCTATAATATAAACAAAGATAACACATGAAAATCGAATAAGACAATCATTAGCCAAAAGAAAAGTGAAACATAATTTGTATATATAACTAGCAGCTCTAAGATGAGAGTGTGTGTCATATTTTGATCTGATTGGAAGGCACTTAAAAAGAAGTCGCGAAACTTAACAAATGCAAAAAACAACAAGTGTCTAAGTTTGAGGCCCCCTTTGAGCATGAGGCCCGGGTCAAATGGCTCTTCTGCCCCTCACCCCCTTTAATTGACCCTAGTTTTCTAGCACACATCTAAATGAAAAAATAATTATATAGCTAACAACAAGATACTTCAAGAACTAACTCAGAAAATCGGCGAATTTTGCAAAAACTACAAAAAAAAAAGCGATTGTTTTAAAAGGCTAATTCAAAGTTTACAGAATTCGTAAGAACAGTGATTAAAATGATATTATGTCACAGTAAGTTAATGATATTTAAACCACATCATTATTTCTGCCTTATTTTGATGGAATACCTTTTACTAATAAATATCATACTCCGTCAGCTACGGCGTTTTACATCTTACCACTTGTTATAAAATAAAAACGATACCGTTTTCATAGGGGAATGGACATTGTTGAGGATGAAATAACAATAATTGTATGTAACAACTGCTATCAAACACACACTCACATATAAAAAGTAGAGGCTTCGACCTTAGGCACCTACATCACAAGCTAGACTCGATATACTGGTATTCCGAGATCTATTAATACCAATTACATCAGTCTAACACCAGATCGATCAGAACTGATTAACGTTGTCCTAAACTTAGTAAAGAAAACAACATAGCTAAATAAGATATAGGTAGTTTGGTTAACGTTAAAATAGCCCCTTTAGCTGATAAGATTAAAATGTTCTCTGAAAGAAGACTTGAATGATCACTGAACACACCTTGAAGGAACATTGTTATGGTTTGAATTTGAGAAGAACAAAATATATTGAAGAGAAAAAAAGCCATCAATTTGAAACGAGAGAAAATGATTTTGTTTCTTTGTTTAAACACAAAGCTACACAATCTGTGCTCTTCCCATCACGGGTACCAAAACCATATTTTTAGTATTATAAGCCCACAGACGGACCGCTGAGTCACTGGAGAGGGGCAGAGAAACAGATGAGAGAAACACAATGGAAAGACGAGAGCGTTGAATTAAATTAGGCAGTGTAAAATTTCTTAACAGATATTGGTGGAACACAGAGTAATGTTTTTTTCTCGTGCGTATTATTGTGATCTCTTTTTTTTTTACCAGTTTTTACCATGAAAAACATGACGCTACTTACAAAAACATGTATTACTGACATTTCGTGCTTGTCAGAGCGGTTTGAACGTCTCATAATTCGAATTGTGTTTATCAGAAAGAATTTTGAAAGTTTCTCTAAGGACAGGTAAAATTTGGTATATATGTTTGATATTTTTAATTGTTAAGATGTCTTCCAATTTTCTAATGAAGCAACAAGAGCTGTGAAAGCCACTCTTTTATTAAAGAATTGAGGAAAAACACAAAGATAATTGTACGTTTCGCAAAAACTTCATTTATTAACGACCTTGGTTTCGCCTGTAAAAGCGTAATCAGGCACAGACTGAATGGTTTGTAAACAGGTTTATATATAGCTTAACCAAAGAACCGGAAGTATCCTTGTTTTTTATCTCTTCATAAATATGTAAAATTTCGCAATTGTTTTCCGGATCAAATTGGCGTTTCGTTTCAATAAGGTGGGATGCAAAGGTTGTATCCTTAATTTCCAGCTTCTAGACTGTTCTTTAATTCTAGATTCTATAGAACGTCCTTCTGTTTGACCTATGTATGTACTATTGCTGTCTTGACACGTTAATTGGTGCACACCAGTGCCCACTGTTGCCGTACTTTTCGATTTTGTCTTTATTGTTGCACAACATTTTGCCAAGATTGTTTGTACGGTAGAAGGCCAGTCTGTAGATTTCTTTGTTCAGTGTGTTATATGAGAAGGTTTTCCAATGTAGCGTATCTTAAATGATTTGTTTTTGTGGGTATATTGATTTTAAATTTTTGGCGTTTAATTTTTTCAAGAACAATTAACTTTGTTGTATAACCATTGATGACAGCAATTTGTTTTATAGTTTTTAATTCAGTTTCATAATCTTCAGATCACAAGGGTACAGTGATAAGCCTGTATAATAGACTATGAAACACGGTAAGTTTGTAAGATATTGGATGTCTTGAAGAAGCATGCATGATGGTGTCACTATAAGTCGGTTTTATTTTATTACTAAGACTCTTGAAAGAAGCATGTGAAACTCTCCAAAGCCTAGCCCTTTGTTGGAAGTTTTACTAACTCCACATTAATCATTTTTATAGGGGTAAGAAACGTGAAACATTTATGAAGTTTCGAAAAATAACATATTTTAAGGGGCACGCATTTCATATTTCTGTTGTATACAATCGTATATAACATATTAGTTTGAATATCAGGAAATATTTTATCCGTTGTTTAACTTTGTTTTCTGGCAACTTTTGTGGATCAAGTTTCTCATGGATTAGTGAACTTGTAGGATGTCGATAGATCCTGACGAAGCTGTAATAATGAAATATTGAGCTAATAAAGTTACATTCTGGAGATATAGGTCGTGATTTTATTTATCTTTGTAGATGTTTCTCATGTTTTTGTTTTTGAAACTACTTTCAATATACTTTTGCTTTTCCGAAATCTTTTGACTGTGTATTTGCACGGTAACAGTTTTGTTGATTCTGATATTATGGTCTGCCTTTCAGTTTTCTCTAAAATGAAATATATAGACGTGCAATTTTGAGCGATTCGTGTGTGAATGATCAAATGTAAGATTATATAATTTAAAAAATCAGCTTGTGCGTATTAAAAATTCTGTGAATTTAATTTAAGTAAATATAGGTAAAAAAAACTTTGAAGTACATGAATTCAGTTGTAATTTATTTTCTTAAAGACAGTTGAAAATTTTAGGACGCTTCAATAAATACCTTCGGGTCATTTATTTAAAGCATTTTGTTTATTGAATTTGCAAATAGTTAGGGCCGAATTTACGTTATAGTGTTTGGAAAATAAAAGGCTTAACATGCATGTGATAATGCTTTGTGGTACTAGGTTTCATGTATATTTGTATCTTTTTCTTATACAAAGTCAGTACTGTATATGTGGTGATCTATATCCTATTCCCATATTATCCAGTTCACAGAAGCATACTACAGATGTGAAAGCCCCACCCGAACGAAGGTAAGTTCAACCGAAGACGTTCCTTACTCGAAGACTCAATCACTATTTAACAGTTGCAAGTATGACCTTTAACAGCCCCAACAATCATTACTACTGAGTCTTTGTAGAGGCCCAAGCCGATAATCATGAAATATAAGGTTCTATAAATAATGTATACAAATTTAATTGTGTATAAAAATAAAGCTGAGAAATTCCAAAAGTTATGAGGTTTTAAGAATTCATCCAAAACAACTCACCTGTATTGAATTGAACTATCTCCTTAAAGTATTTTTGATATACTTAATTAATATATTGTAATATATTAACCAGGGTCTCTCAGTTACGCACTTATCATAGTGGATTCCCAAGAAAACAGACTTCTGCTTCCTAGGACGTTTAATACATTTCCAGACAAGAATTAATAAAGTAAAATCATCGAAATAGACATACATCCAATTTGTTACTTATTCAAAATATATTTATGTTTCGATAAATAATTACAATGTTAACTAAACTGAAAAATGCAGAGTTTTACTGTTGTAGAGACATGAAGTATCATTAAATAATATAACGACAATTCCATTGTATTTGTTAACCTTTTAGAGACTAAAATGTTAGAAATCATGGATCAGAAGAATATCACATATAATACAAATTTTCTTTCAACTTCAAAGTATTGGCTATATCAGTTTAGGCAATAAATCAACTCTGAACACTCTTTAGGGAAGGTTCCTGTGAGGAACTAATAGCATGAAAACACTGACAAATCCTTTTAACTAATAAACAGGTCTATTCATAGTCATAAAAAGTGCTTTCTGATGTTATGAATTTCAAATATCTGTTACATTAACAGGGAGTAACTACTGGTTACAGAATTATTCCACATATTTAGTTGCTTTTGTTAATGTAGTCCAATGTAATATAACGTACTCAACTTTAAACCATTCGTAGAGGCATAGTTATATTGGATTCTATTGCTTTACATGTGTTTTAATAAATAAAGTGTTTTTTTTCTGTATGAATGTATATAGCGTTACACTTTTGATAGGTCAAAGAAGATAATTTCACCATCCATGATGTAGGAATTTAATAAGAGAGATCTATTGCATTATTCAAGCATACAAAATACTAGGAAATATGATGGTGCGTTAAGCACTATACAAAAAAAAAAATAATGTAATATCTCGTATAAATCATTCTTATTTTTCTAAAACTGTCTCATAGTCATATCACCAATAGCATTTTTTAGGACTTTCTACGTAGCTTTGTAAGTAATCACACAATCTTGTCGAAGATTTATCGCATGCAATTATACCCCACATAGTAAATTTAATGGTTAAATAGTTTATTCTCTTCTGGAAGTGGAAGAATATAAAAAATAACAAAAACACACGATATTTTAGGATAGCTTCGGGCTAAGTTTTCGTCCTTTAAAAAAACCGTTCCTGGAGAAATGGGTACTCTTCTTCTGCTGACACATACTCTCAGAGAAAGAAGAAAGTGTACAGTATCAGAACATGTAGCTGACAACTCACTGGTAATCAAAATATGCCACCTGAGAATAAGTGACTAAAAATATTTATGTCACTTTTTATTTCATAAAGCTTGATATTCTAACAATACTGTATTCTTACAGGGTGTGAAAAATGGTAAATGCAAAAAAAAACCGAAAAAACGTTGATAACTTTATTTTGACTGTTCGCGGTATATTGTGGGAAGAGAATAACAGAAAAGCAGCTCGCAAGTTCTCTGCACACCTTTAGAGTATGCGCTAAAATAGTAAAATAGAAATATGTAAGTTCTCTCTGTCCAAGTATAAAATTATAAACTATATCCGTGAATGTCGTTATTAGTTTTCTGCTGTAATGAATAAAAATACAAACCCATTGGTTTATAGCAATTAAAATTCGAACTGTTTTCTTACATCGAAGCATAGTGATGATGAAACATTTGCAAAGAACAGTTATTGCGTACAAAGTGGTCCATAAGTCAAGAAATTCTTAGTTCATAGGTTATCATATCAATCTAATAATATATCTGGTTAATAGTTTATTTTCAATTCAGGTTTTTTACAGCAACATTTCCAGGATTGTTTAGTAATACGTTATGATATTATTATTTTTTACTATTTTTGTTTAGTACGACAAGCCATAAGAAAACGTGATGCCTTATCTGTCTAACTTGTGTACTGTTCTATTGATATAAATAGTCAGTTTGCGTTTGTCTGACCGGAACTTTACTCGCAAATTTTTCGATCAAACGCTACAAACCTCATATTGTTAGAAAAGCCTTTGTCCGAGGAGTCCATATTGCATATTCGCTTTTCCATTCAGGATAACTTTATCTGTTTTTTGCTTAGTTAAATTTCTTGATGCAATGATTATTGCACACGGTGGCACAATGTCGTTGTCATCTTGTGACGACTAGCTTCGATTTCTTTAGTTTTTTAATTTGTAAAGTATTTCACACAAACATCACTTAACCCGCGTGAAAATATAATACATGAATAAATGATGATACCATTCTTAAGTTATCAAATTGGTTTATAGCAATTAAAAAAGTTAACACAAATTCGAATTGTTTTCTTACATCCAAGCATAGTGTTTCATTTAGATTTGATGCAAGCGTTGTGATTTGGATGGTTGTAGAGTGCCAGTGTTAAATTTCTCAGTTACTTTAGAACACTCTTTAACAAGATACATTATTCTCCTCTACTCTGTTGTTACAATACACGGCTGTGACACTCACTTTAAAATCACCGCTATATGTTCTTTATGGCGAAATTCACAATTACGCAGACTAACTTAATTTATATATATATATATTACCCTACTGAGGACTAGAACTTTCTACATACTGCGAAATATTATGATGTAACAATACTCACTTAAAGTAACGAGAAAAATTCAGAAGGTTCGAGTAACATGACGTCAATTCATAACAACTGAACTGTGCAACAGATTATTTGTAAACAGTTATGTAATTTAACCTGCAATAAACTATTGCTTCTAAAATACTCCCGCCTGTGTGGACTTTGACGAAAAAAGAACAATTATTTAAAGCTCTGAATACAACAGTGATAACCAATAGTGTAACAAAGTTTTGTACACATGTTTGACTTGTTTTGAATATATTAATTTCAAACAAATGGATTGTGTGCTGTCCGTTTATTACTGAAATTGATCACCAACAAGTCACAGACACCATTTGTAAAGAATCTCGGCCCCTGCATAAAAACCTGATATAAACCAGCCAGGATCATACAGTGGTAAATAAGGTAGATGAAGACGTGAACGACAGCGGAAATAAGTAGGCCTATACATGCACAGCTGTAGTGGTGGCGAAAATAGTGTAGAGATTACAATCACGCTATATAACCATGCCGACTGGTTTTGATAAATGGATAGAGAGAGAGTTTTTTTAAACAATAACAAAGCCTAGAGAGAGAGAAAAGTGTAGGCAGAGGAAAGGGGAAGAAAGAATGATAGAAGAAAGGGAAATAGGGTGATTACGTACACAAGCTGAGAAAGAAGAAATGGAGAGAGATTAGAAATAGAGGGATCTAGATCTAGAATGTGTTTGTAAGTTTAGCCATAAAGAATATATAGTGGCGACTTTTTAAGGAGCTATAATCGTAGATTGTATTGTAATAACAAAGTAGAGAATAATAATTCGTCTTGTCAGTTGGGTCCTAAAATAACTGAACCAACCTGTGTGAACTTGATGCAATGTGCTGAGAATTATCTAAAACTCTGGATACAACTGTGGTGGTAATCCACAGGGTAACATAAGTGAATTTATCACTGATTGTATTGTGATAAGAGAAGAGAATAAGAATTCGTCTTGTCGGTTGGATTCTAAAGTAACTGAACCAGCCTGTATGAACTTTGATGAAAAGAGACAATTATTCAAAGCTATGGATAAAACTGTGGTAATCCACAGGGTAACATAAGTGAATTTATTACTGAATGTATTGTGATAAGAGAAGAGAATAAGAATTCGTCTTGTCGGTTGGATTCTAAAGTAACTGAACCAGCCTGTATGAACTTTGATGAAAAAGAGACAATTATTTAAAGCTATGGATACAACTGTGATAAGCTATAGTGTAAATATTTTTTGTACATACGTTTGATTTGTATTGATTATATTATTTTAAAACAAATGGATTGTGTGTTGCCCGTTTATTGTTAAAATTTATTGCCAACAAGTCACAGGCACCTATTGTAAAGAATCACGGTCCTATAACACTCTCACATTTCACTAATTGTTTTGCGCCATGAGACTGAGAAGTATGAAACATAAGTTGAGGTATACATATACGCTATCATAGAGAGTTATATATTTAGGTGTAATTATCACCTCCCAATGACACAGGGGGTAAGTATTAACTTACAACACTAAAAACGGGTTTCCACACCTACTGTGTACAAAGCACAAATAACACCTTGTATGGTTTTGGGTTTAACAATAAATAAAAAATTGTGCTATCATAGAAAGTTTAAAGTTCAGGTATACTTACGCTGTCATGGAAACTGTGAATTTTGCTTGTTTGTTTGGTGTTCAGTACAAAGCTACACAGTGAACTATTTGTGCTGTACCCATCACGAGTTTCGAAATCGGATTTTTTGTTTTATCTTTATAAACCCTCAAACCTCTGAGCCACGGGTAGTAGCTTTGGGTACAGGGTGTGACGGATTTATTATTATACATTTATTTTAATATCGATGTTTGTTTAAATTAAATTTATATTTATAAATGTACATAATGTGTTGATTCTTACACTCGAGAATCTTCTACAACTTTAGAGAATAGGCGGGAGTTTCGCAATACATATTTAACAGTATAATGTGTGTACGTAAACGCTAGTGTAACTTTATATTGTTACATAATCTGAATTTTCGAAAAACTCTCCACAAGCCTATATATATATATAACCAATGCGACAGGATCTATTATTGGTTTGCTATAGATGATATACTATAAAAATCGGAAGCTATAATTGTAATTAACACTTATTAATCGGGACACTTTAGATATTTGACCAGGAACATTTATAAGTTTTGAACATTATAAACCATTTAACTTAGGTGGATTCACATCGGACATTAGTACTTTTACGAAAACATTACCTAACTTCATCGGTGGAAAAAAATCGGCGTGTGATCAGTGAAGATAACAGAGCTAGCTAGCTCCCTATTAAGTGAATTGTACCTTCGTTAACTCGAAATTAACTCGTTCATCGTAAACCCTCGATAAGATATTAAGGAAGTTCCAGACTAGAAAGAAGACTTTATATTGTTTACAAGTTTGTAAAACTTTTGTATATAAATCATTGTTTGTAATAACTATTTGTAATAACTGTTATTGTAAATTGTATTACTGTTCGTATATTAAAACATATTTGTACTAAAAAAAAGGAAACTGTGTATATCAGTCTTGTTGGTAAATATCATAAACTGGAGATATATCGGCATTTATTTAACTCCTAAATATAGATTACAATTTAATTCAGTTTTACAGTAAGGTATACTTAGGCTATCATAGAAAGTTTGAATTAAGGTAAAAGTTTGAATGAAGTTCAGGTATACTTACTCTATAATGGAAAATGTGAAGAGTACCTTCTAAACCTGAAACAACTTTAGTCAATAACTTTTTAGATTTCATACTGTATGATTAGTATATTGTATTGTTTTTAAAACTCGACCACTGAAATCGCCCCCCAGTAGCACAGCGGTATGACCGTGGATTAAAACGCTAGAAACCGGTATTCGATACCCGTGGTGGGCAGAGTACAGAGCCAATTGTGTAGCTTTGTGCGTAACTTCAAACGATAATAGCCACTGAAATCATAATCAAATAATTCTCTCTAATAGCAATGACTCATTAGGAAAAACTTGATTAAAAACATTCCTCATGGATTAACCTCTCTTTGTTCATTGCTTACTCAGTAGTATAGTTATAACCTGAACTAATTTCCTCTCCCTCGAAGTAACATATAGACTGTAAGGTTAGTCTCAACAGATCGCTTCTTTGTTTTAAGTTATAACCTGAACTAATTTCCTCTCCCTCGAAGTAACATATAGACTGTAAGGTTAGTCTCAACAGATCGCTTTCTTTCTTTTAAGTAGAACTTCTGATTGAAATAACAGAATACGGGAGTCTAAACAGTTATTCATTCCTGGAATAATTGTTTAGTCAAATTTTAACACAAGTAGTTCGGACCATTTCTTGTTTATATATACATACATGCGCACATCGACATTTGATTATATCTTAACATACATTTAAATTGTTTCGGTTTTTCATTCCCGATTCTTATCATACAAATATTATACTCATGCAAGAGTTTTCAACTATACTACAGTCAAGAGCTAATTCATTGGTGAAAATAAACATTTGCTTAAGAATTGCGATATAAATAACGTAGATGCAGAATACTCTATGGACTTTATACTCTACAGCAGCAAATACAATTCAAAAATGTAAAAATACATTAATATATATATAAGGAAGAGAACTTCCTCCTCTATTCTTTTTCGTATTTTTATAAACACGTGTTGTTGTTATATAGAAAAGAGCACGTGTATGGTTGATATCACAACTAATGTATTCATTTATCCTCCACAACGTAAAATTAACATTTGGTTGCGGTTCATAAATCAAGCTTCTCACCTACTTTATCAACATTTTAACCATGATAAAAAATATTTGCTCCAATTATAACAAACTGATTGCTAAGGACGAAAATAACAAATGCAATAAATGTTTCGCTGGGCTTTCAGTATCTTATGTAATCTAGCTACACGTTAATATCGGTACGATGGAAATAATTTTCAGTAGTCATTTTGCATCACAGTTTACATCTGGATCTGGACAGAAATTTAGGTCACAGTGGATATTCGATATTGGTTTGAGTTTCTACAATTACAATCATGCAGCTGATTTCGAACTAGTAAAGTCTCTAGGTTGGTTTTTACCCTTTAGTGCAGAACATATTTATGGAATGTGTCCAAACAAAAATGTTTCGGTAAAAACGACTCTGAGACTAGTAATATACTAAAGTTTGTTTTGTTCTAATTATCTATAGAGGCCACCTGTATTATGCTGCGCTCAAAGTTTCAATTAGTTTTTTAATAAACTGGTTTTTAATTATTATAGATAATTAGAGCAAATACTTACAGGAATATATGATATATATTATGATCATGCTTAATGTACTTTAGTGCAGAACATATATGATATGTTTACTTATGTTTTTCTCAAATACGAACACTGAGTAAGTCTATCTAACAACATTGAGAGTTCAGTATAGTTGTAGATAAATTTGCTGGCTGTCGACTCGATTGTCAACTCCTATTGAATTGCCCCCAGTGACACAGCGGAATGTCTGCGGACTTACAATGCTAAAAACCAGGTTTCGATACCCGTGGTGGGCAAAGCACAGATAGCCCTTTTGTAGCTTTGTGCATAATTAAAAACAAACAAACAAACCCATTGAATTAAGCTCTGTTAGTCTGGTAACGTTAGGATTTGAGGTGGCATTCGATCATATTGTACTTATACATTCATTGGTGAGTCTTATGTAAGGTTTACAAATTTTCACTGTATTTCCAGCTGCAGCACTTCTCCTGTTGCCAGCTGGACTTTGTCCATAGTTAATTCTCTTCCAAACCACGTCGCTCCTTTCTTCATAGTGAATTTTGAATCACAATAAGTGGAAGCAATTTAAATTACTAGTGTGAGTTTTTCTTCAGCCATCAAATTAAGCATTCAGATTATATAAAAAATACCAATATTTGAATTTTATAAAGGAGAACATTCTCAATCTGCAAAGCCTTTGGAGCAGCATAAAATACGCGATCCAATCCTAACAGGATTTTTAGAGGCCGGTGTGGTTATTCTTATTCTTATACTTAACTTTAGGACGGTGGAGAATGTGTAAGATACGGACTGGTGCTTCAGTGATTAGTAACTATTTGCATGCTTTGCAAAAGTATAGAAGAAATGGTGATATTATAATTCAAGGTGATATTTGCTGAATGGTGGTACAAAGAGTGCAACTGTACGTCAGGTAAAAACAACTTTACATAACGCTGCTTCTTTTATTAGAAAGTTGCTGATGTCAGTGTTTCTGAATTCTTGATAATTAGATCATCCAAGTTTCTAAGTATTTGATACTCGATAGTGTAGTCATTTGGTGTGTGAAGAAAAAGAGTTAATTTAGCCTAACCCATCTAAAGTTGTTCTTATTTTGCTGCAAAAATGTCTAATCGTGAAAGGATCAAATTAAGCAGTAAAACAAAACAATTAATCAATAATTGCACTTCTGTCTATGAAAGTAAAACAAAAAACAAACATAAACACAGTATTAAACGCAAGCAATTGCTTATATAGTTAAAATAAGAAACTGAAGTAAAATGTTTTAAAACTTCAGATAATTGGTTACAACTAAGAGGAATAAGCTTTGTCTACTCATACCATTCCGGGTAAGGTCATTCTTTAAGAATGACTTTTCATTTTAGGTTCATTTATAAGCCCAGGCCAAAACACCCAAACGTAAATAGTAAGCCAAAAATTAAATTGTTTTTATATAAGAGAGTAAACAGTTAGTAAATAGAATGTAGCTAGAAAATGAGGAAAAAAGTTTTAACCAGCTAAGCATTGTTGAATATGGTCAAAGAGACGTCAATCTGTTTATCAGTAATCTACTCACTAGAAGGAGTTTTTCACTTTGCTAATTTCTGTTAAAAAGTAAAATGTGTTTACATTTTTGTTTGAAAATAGCTGTCTTTGATTTCTTATGTGAATACTTCCTTATTTCAAGTGTTTTATTCAATTGACTTTGAAATATTTCAGAAGTTATTCTAAAACTGTAGGTACAGTACCTTGCAAAAGTTTTCACCCCTGTAAATTTCCACATTTTGTTGCCGTCTGAACTTGCAATCATGAAACTTTCAAATTGGACTTTATATTTAGAATCTGCACATTATACTCCAAACTGAAAAAAAGCTAAAAAACACTGATATTATGTAAGTAAATTAGATTTTCAAAGAAAATTAAAATATTATCAATTGCATAAGTATTCAATCCCGTTGCTATGGTAATCCTAAATCAGTTGAGGTGCAAACGATTAGTTTGAAAGGTCACATAATTAGTCTGTGTGTAATCAAAGTGGTTTAATTTGACTTCAGAGTGAATGCATTTTTTCAAGCCACAACTGACATAGTGATACGACAAATCAATCATGAACACCAAGGAGCTTTCCAAACAAGTCAAGGATGAAGTGATAGAAAAGCATGGCTCAAGAGAAGGTTACAAAAAACTTCAAAGTCGTTGGTCGTCCCTTTGAGTATGGTGAAGTCCATCATTAAGAAGTAAAATGTGCTTTATACCACCCAGTCACTGCCCAGATCAGGTCGTCCTTCTAAAACATACAGCCAGGCAAGCAAGAAACTGGTCAGGAATGCCACTGAAAAGCGAACAGTAACTTTGAAAGAATTGCAGAGTTCCATGTCTGAGATGGGAGTCAGTGTTTATTCATCGACATAATCCCGGTTCCTTCACAGAGTTGGCCTGTATGGGCAAGTTACAAGAAAGAAGCCATTACTGAAAAAAGAATCATCTTAAATCTCGTATGGAGTTTGCGACAAAGCATGTAAATAACACTGCAAAAATGTGGCGAAGGTTTTGTGGTCAGACAAGACAATATTAAGTTTTTGGTCTAAATTCAACGCATTACATCTGGCGCAAGCCCAACACAGCACATCACCCAGTCAACACCATCCCAACTGTCAAGCATGGTGATGGCAACATGTTATGGGGATCCTTCTCCTCAGCAGAGAACAGGAAGCTTGTCATGATTAAGAGGAAGATGGATGGAGCAGAGTACAGGCGAATTCTAGAAGAAAACATTTTTGAGTCAGCCAAGAATCTAAAACTGGGTCGCAAATTCACATTTAAACAGGACAATGACCCGAAGCACAAGGTCGAAACAACACTGGAGTGGTTTTAAAAGAAGAGAGTGAATATCTTGGAGTGGCTCAGTGAAAGTCCTGATTTAAATCGGATAGACGATTAATGTGAGACTTGAAGATTGCAGTCCATCAACGATCCCTAGTGAACTTATCAGAGCTGGAGCAATTTTGCCAGGAAGAACAGGCAAAAATTACACCATCCCATTGTGCAAAGCTGGTAGAGACCTATCCAAAAAGACTCACAAAAGTAATTGCTGCCAAAGGTGCTTCCACCTAATACTGAATTAGGGGGCTGAATACTTATGCAATTAGCACATCTCAATTTATTTATTTTCTTTGCAGGTTTTGCTGACATTCAACCTCCTTCCCACATAACATTGTTAAGTTTGATCATTAGAGTTTTGAATAAAAACAAGTTCGTTAAAAAAATTTTAAATGATTTATATTTTCTCAAAATGGGTCATTATTGGTAGGTGATGAGTACTTTTGCAAGGCACTGTAGATAAGAAACATTTCTAAAAATCCATTTGTTGAATGATTTTAAAATGTTTTAATATTTTAAAGTTTATGTCACTTAGTGACTTATTTGTTCTTATGTACCCTCAGACTATGCAATAAGAGAAGGTGTAGCCGACAATCTATGGCGTTATTCTCGATTTTAGAATGGTCGAAACTTTCTATTATTTTACTTTCATGAAGGTCTGCGGGTCGGAAAATTCCAAATTCGAGCAATGATATCACTGTCCATGCTTCGCACTCTCATCGATAAAAGTATTGGTCAAACCTGTTATTCGATTTTAAAGAGCCAGACTAACCCTTTTTTGGTAGCCGATTCTGCTAAGTGGTTGCCCACACTCTGGTCAAAGATTCAAAATTAAAAAGGGGCTGTACTTGAGCCCATGGGTCTATGATCTAGCCTTTAGCATATTTGTGCAGGAAGTGCCGCTCAGAAAATTCCAATTCCATTTTCTAACATACCAGAACGCGTAGGTTGCGTGATTATCGAAGTTGATATCCAGATTTAATATTAAAATACACATGAATAAAACATTTTATAATTATTACAAACAAGGTGCTAATAGCTGTTTCTTTGAACTGAAACTTCTCAATACCTTTTTACACTTAGGCAGTGAGCATGAGTATCTCCCTTTGTGTCAATGTTAACATTACAAAGATACCTATGCATTTCAGTACTTTTTTTTTTACACCGTCAGACACTGAGCATGCGCATCTAGCTTTTTCTCAATATTGTTTCTTATCGTCATGCTTTTTTCTTCTAATGCTAAAACAAGATCATGTTTACCCTTTCAAAAGCTTTTATGTTCGTCAGGTATGAGCACGGTAACTATGTATTTAAGATATTTTATTACCCATGTGGGAAAAGTGTATGATGACAAAGTTCCAAATGGCTAAACTTTCTCAAAATGAAATTTTAGCAACACTCAGCTGGTTAAGGCTTCATTCCTTATTTTATATGTACATTTAATTTACTAATAGTATTACCTTCTACATATACAAGAATCGTGTAAACAAATGGCTTATAAAGACTTTAATTGGGAAACTTTCCATTAAGTTCAAGTATTAAGTCAAAAATGTCAATAGTGGAAAAGCAGAAGTACATATAAATTTATTCATATTTAGTAAATGCCACATTGACCCTTCTCATCATGTTTAAAAATAGGTATACTCGATCTTATTGTAAAATCAGCGTGTTTGCGTGTCCTTGAAAGTGTTATAAAACATATGTTTACTGCAGAAATATATATTCTCACTCGAAAATCACAACTTACGCGTCACGTGACTCTTTTCTGGATTGAGAAAGATATATTATGTTAGCGGATCGGCAGACTGGAATAGATCAATAACTGAGCCGTTAGCACTAAGATAGTGTGAGAAGAGTGGACCTCTTCATTCAAAGAAAACAGCAGACAAAAAGAAGAATTTTCAAAGGACATTTTTGGTAACAGCATAATAGCAGTGATAGAGAGAAGTTATAACTTTTAGGACTTATGTAATAAACATGTAATGAACGATATTTCCATCACTTAATTAAAGTGTTGCTAGCCCGCATTTTAGCTGTTGTACTTTCTTAATTGATCAATATGCAGAATCCACATCTTGATAAACACATGTTTTGTCACTTGTATTTATATATTAATTATAAATTTAGTTATACAAACATTATGTTTCTGCTTTATAAGTAAATATTCAGTCATGATATATTTATTTTAATTTTCATGGCTAGCAGCTTATAAGAGATCTAAGCCTAATTATTAATTAGTGACTAAATTTATTTTATAGATACTAATTACTATTTAATTGTTATTCTACGTTTTAGCTGCTAATTTGCTGTCCTTTTAAGGAAAGTCATGAGAAAGGTTGGTAATGCTGGAATTCTATTTTGGATCTTCTTGATGGATGTCTGGTGAGTTAGCCAGTAGAATGGGGTCTTCCTCATTAGAACGTGAATCAACTAGCTATCTGAATGTTTCTGGGGTTTCTAGGCTGACTTCTATGCTATGTTGACTGTGTGTATTATTTGGCAGGTGAATGTATGAGGGTTCTTTTATTTATTTTTCTCATATTTGTTTCATAGTCTATCATTTCAGTATTATTAAAAAGTATTGCATGGTCTTCTTTGGCATGATGGGTTATTGCAGTTATTACCGAGTCTTGTATGTCTGATATTCTCTTGAATTCTTACTTTTTTGTCTTTATATTTTTCCAATCCACAGTGTATCTGTGGAGTTTTTTTTTTCTCCATTGTGTCTTTAGGTGGTTGGTGTGTGTTAACTGCGATCGTATTGTACTTCGGTTTCTGAATCTTCTTTGACTTTAGGTTGTTTACGTATTATCTCTATGTTTTCGGAGACCTCTGACATAGGGTAATATGGCTGCATCTTTGTAATATTCTTCCTGTTTGTTATCGATGATCATCTTTTATTACATCTCGTTACATTATAATTTGGTTATAATTTTTCGTTTTGCTGTAATATTTTGTTTGTTGTACAACTTATAGTTTTGATGTATTGTTTATGTATCTCAGTAGAACATGTAGATTTATTTTACATTATTACTGGCATGTCGTGATAAACTGGAAACAGAAAAATGTGTATTGCTCTTGTGAGTTCTTCAGGAGTATAGTATTATTTAGATTAAGGTAAAAGTTGTCAAACAGCCATTGAGAGATAATTATTTTATGCACAAAACGAAGAATTACAGACAATATACTGTTTTTACTTTTACATTCTTGGATGTTTATTGCACGTCTTGATTTCGTATCTTACTCATATAACACAAAATTGGAGAAATGGAGTTAAGTTTTTGTATCTTTATAAATGTCATCTTTAACAAACTATTGTGAATAATATTAACTTTTATTAACACCTTTTTTAACAATAGTATCGGTCTTGTATATCTGGCCAAAACTGAAAAGATACTGTTTTAACGTTAAAATATTCGTAAACATTTCCTAAGATAACGTCGAGTCCTAGGTTTAACATTATCGATACAAATTTATAGAGACTTAAAACGAAGTTTATCACGAAAGGACACTAATTAATCCCTCAATAATTCATTAAGATAAATTATCGAAACCTTGGTTACATCTTGGTTTCCGTTAACTTAGTAAACTAGGCGTTATTATCGTGAGAGTTATCGTAAACTGATCGTTATCTGAGTTATCGTCATCTTTGCTAGAAAATGCAGATACGCGTGGACGAAGGCCAAACGTATTAACTAAACTTTTGGAATCTCTGGAGAAATCCACTGTTCATATGAACCCAATACATTAATTAAATATTAATTTAATAACACCTTATATTTTAAATATTCTTTATTTATTACAGTCATTTACTCATAAGTTTGTTAATCTTCCAGATTTATTTGCTAGAAACTATAAATATAGAAAGTAATAATTTCGACTGTAATTAAGGTGATCTTCACAAGTTTCTATTACGATTGGATTAACGGCTAAATCTTTTAAGCCAATTTTCCAGCTGTATCTCTACGTGACTAATTAACGTGCCAAAGCCACTAAAGTTCCAGTTTGAATATCATCTCTTAAAAAGTTGTCATTACTTTTTAATTATTTCATTTTAATTTGCTTATCAAAGTATATGCACCTAAAACGAGCAGTCAGTTTATTATTACATGTTTAGTGTTAAAATAATTCGTTAAAATATGTTATTCTGGATAATAATACATTGAGTCGAATACTGATTACAATACATATTGTGATAACAACAGAAAACCAACTTGCACAACCCATAACGACATATTCCTTTTTTTGTGTGTGATGCTTCATTATATTTATTGGGCTGTAAAGATATATTTGTCTTATGGGCTGTTGGTTCCAGTGCAGTTAGAAATAATATGCTTTATCTATGAATTACCAGAAGACAGCGCGAATATTGTCTTTTCTTTTCAAATTCACTTAATAATTAGAATCCAGTTTCATTTACAACAAAAAAAAAAGATCAAAAATAATCCAGCTTCTTTGTTCATGTAAATTGTAAACTTAATAAATTGATCAAACTGACAACTAAAGTTTTTACCGGATGATATTTTACAGACCTACAGCTGCAACTAATCTACATTCTCTTCACGTAGTTTGGATCGATCCGCACCCGGTGGCTCAATATGAGGGCTTATAACGCTAAAAATCGAGTTTCATTATCCACGGTGGACAGAGCACAGATAGCCCATTGCGTAACTTTGTGTTTAATAACAAAGAAACATAATGAATCAATCCAGATATGGGGTTTTAAAGTAAACGGAAAATAATATTCTAAATTATAATTCCGGAATGTAAAAATGTTTTAAACTGTCATTTCTGTAATATCTCCTTTTAAAAATTATTTTTAATGAAAATGTAAAGTCAACCAGTACTTATAAATAGATAACCATACACAAATAGTGGGAGTAAATAAAATTATAAAAATTTATCTCGTTTAATTAGGGCTAAAGTAAAAGTACTAACTAACTAGGAAATGGCAGATTTAATAAAAGTAGTACTAATTATCAAATAATGAACGTAGCACATACAAGTTTGTGATCCGTACAGAGAACTCGTGATCTGGAAACACGCAGAGATCTAACACATTTACACGTGTGTGCATATGTGTGTATGTGTGCAAATAAATATTTAAGTCTTCAAAATTATTATCTAAAATAATCAGTTAAATTGTAAACTTAGTAAATTGATCAAACTGAATTCATTGGTTAGAAGTGAGGGAAAGCAACACGTTAAGGGATGTTGTTTTGAAATGTAATTGCTAGCTTGATGAGATATCGTACGAAATGTATAACACCATAAAAAGTTATAGAAACCTACCACATGATCTGATATACAGTGCGTATTAATATGTCTTTCTTGTTAAGTTTCGGGAGATATATATTTTCATTATCTTTTTTTTTAGTTTTAATATGGGTTCCGATATATACTCATGGAAGAACACAGCTTATTGTGTAGGTTTTTGCTAATCAGCAAACAATCAAACAAAATAAACCAAGCAAAAACCTACACAATAAGCTGTGTTCTTCCATGAGTATATATCGGAACCTACACAATAAGCTGTGTTCTTCCATGAGTATATATCGGAACCCATAAGCACTCAGACTTACTGCTGAGTCACTTGCTTTAATGATTCAATTTTACAAGTTTAGTTGTATTCCTTAAAATAATATTAACTTTACTGAAATAATCTGATTTTACTAACACAGAACTCTAATACTTTTTTGTATTAGACTTCGTTATTACCGTAATTAAATTTTTACTGAAGTATATTTTAATAACTCAATTTCTTTACTTAAAATTGATTGATTATCTGCAGAGTTACAATTAAAGCAAATAATAAATAAAATAAATTTTAAATCTTATTCGTTAGATAACGACTGCAATAGTTGCTCAAAATCTAGAAAATAATCTTGAAATTTTATTATTTTTTAATTCACTTTACACGTTACAGTTACAAATAGTATTATCGGTATAGTCAACAAATAGATATTTTATTGATGACGTTTTAAGTGATTTATATAAGCAGGTTAACTTTTCCATATCGGAGGGGATTTTTGTTTTCTATTTTTTTGCACAATAACTCAAGTTTGTGGATGAGGAACATTCTATCGATTTCTTGTTTGAAAAGAAAAAAAACTTTAGCAGACTGATGTTGTAAAAGTGAACATAGATAACTTTTTGTTTTAAACCAATATTGAACAAATGCCTCTTCGCTCGATAATACTACTTAAAATAAAAATTTAGGAAAAGTTTAAAAGCTAAGACGTTTTATATAACATTTAAATATTTACCGGGAGGAAAGGCACGCAACACTATTTTCTCCCTAGCTGTTTGGGTAACGTGACCCGTAACATTTTTTTTAGGAGTATTAAAGGAGTGTGTCGTGATATTTCCACATGAAACCACCAGAGAGTGTGATAGTTATATATATGGGAGCACAATAGGACACGATAATGGACTGATTACGTCATTTAAAGCTTAATATATGATCAGGAGATATATAAAAATAATTTTGATATATATCTTATGATTCTCTTGCTAATCACATGAACTTGTTGTATACTTGATTTTTTATTCTATTATCATTTAAATTCACCTATATGATAGAATAAGTTTATTTTTCATTTAGTTGTAAGTTGGCTATATTATCAGGTGGTTAGTAATATAATTATAGTTGAATAAATTTATGTGGTTATAGGAAGAATATGTTGACAAAAGCGATTCATGGTATGATTACAAAGTAGACTTTCGGAGTGATGATGAACATATTTTGAACTCAATTGTAACCCAGTTATCTCTATACGGACTTCATGGTTAACTTTCTATCTTCTAATTTCAATCTTACTTTGTAACGTGTTATCCATGTACGCACAAGTTAGTTCGTTTATGGAATTTCGCGCAAAGTTCTTCGAGGACTATCTGTGATAACCTTCCCTAAAGTGAGGGAAAGCAGCTTGTCAACACTACTCAAGAGTACCCACCGCCAACTCTTGTGCTACTCTTACCAACGAAAGGTGATATTGACCGACACATGATAACGCTCCCACAGCTGAAAGGGCGAGCATGTTCGGTGAAGGGATTCGATTTCGCGACCCGCAGATGCATGAACAAAGCGATAATATTGTAACAAAATAATCTTCTATTTCAAATGGCGTTTCATATTTTATACACCTAGCCCTGAAAAGAAATGTTTTTATTGTTAAATTATATCAAGTCTAATTTTGTACATACACTATAGAACTCTATATAAGCCATACAAATATTCTATATGGAAATGAATAAGGATAAAATGTATTTTTTATGTTTCTTAAGTTAATTTTTCTTTACCAACAAATCTTATTAATCAAACACATTTAAGCGAACTATAATTACTATTTTGTGTTATGCATATAATATATTCAAACATAAAATCATATATTTATAATGTTAAAAAAGAGCAACAATGGTTAACATTACAACCAAACTTTATAGTTGTAATGTCAACGTTAACATAAAACAATGTACGTACAAAAATGATGAATAATAAATACGATCTAACTTGTCAAACGTTTTGAATTTAATTTACTATTATGTATTAATTCAGATTATACCCTCAAGACAATAATGCAAGACTAGACTTATAATGGCTGGAGACGGCTTGAATGGGTAATGAAGAAAACTTCAATATAAGTTTTACAATACAGCAAATGTAAAACATCATGAATGCATAAAAAAAGAGTGAAATGTACTAATGTATGTATATATAGTATGATATATAT
>NW_013665626.1:1504701-1506477 GCF_000517525.1 Limulus polyphemus
TAAACTTATATTAAAGTTTTTCTTCATTACTCGTTCAAGCCGTCTCCAGCTATTATAGTCTCAAAGTGGGTTCCTCGTCATCGAAAACTAGACTTGGTAATTTAATGTTTGTAATTAAGCTACCCAAAAGGATATCTGTGCTCTGCCCATCATGGATCTCGAAACCCGGTTTCTAGCGTTGTAAGTCCGCAGACATACCGCTGGGGGAGGAGGAAGCATTTCATTGAGTAAATATTCCTGGAATGTGTTACGTTAGACAAGTCCGTTTTACTGAAGTTCTGGACCATGACTCGTACACTGTGGCTAAGTGGGATTGTAATCCCCAATTATCTTGTCAGTTAGGCGATACAATTTATGCAGATTCAGATCACACAAGTTGTGCAGATTCTGTGATTTTTTTTTGTAGGAGGGTACATTGCTCCACACACCCAGTCAAGATTAGATCACACAGTTTGCGAAAATTAGGTAAGAATGTTTAGGGATTAAATGGTCCTAATCGTTCCGTCAGGGTTAGGTCAGGCAGTTTGAGCAAATCCGACGAGATGTTTTTCAGGGTGTAGGTTAGCGTTGTATAAACTGCGTAGGTGTTATAACATCAGTCCAGGAAACGGTGCCCCGTCTTTTAAAATTAATTAGATTTAAAGACTTATTACGTTTCTGTAAGAATTATGAAACTGGTACGTACTTAAAACTGAATCAGGGTAAACAGAAAATTACACTTAGCACTGTCAAAAAATATTAAGTTTCTCCAACTAGGTTTCTGTATTTTTGTTCCTGTTGCAAAAATTTCCTGGCTACTTCAGTGGTCAATAGATTGGCCAGACACATTAGTATTGTTGTGTGCTGTTTGAGAAACAAATAGGTAACATTTGTTTTTCTACTTGTAAGTGAGACAAAATTTTCTACGAAAAATAATATAAATATTGCATTACTTGATCAGGGATAAGATTCAAGACATAAGAGTTGAGCTTTTATTTAGTTAATATTAGGTCGTCAAGAAATTAATGTCACTTTCTTTTAGATGAAAAAACCCGAACAACTTATATATCAAAATAAAACATTTATTAAATTAAATAGTCTCCATTCTTATCGATGATGCTTTTCCATCTTACAATCAGGTTGTTAATGCTCTGATTAAAGAAATCACTTGACTTTCAAGCAAAAAACATATCGATGTCCTGTTTACCAACTTCCACGTTTGCATACGTTTTCCCATTAAGATGATGTTGCAGTGAACGAAAAAGATGGTAATCTGATGGTGTCATATCTGGAGAATATGGTGGGTGGGGGAACACTTCCCAACCCAACTCCATAATCTTATGTTGCGTCAAACGTGTTTCACGTGGACGTGCATTGTCGTGGAGAAGAAGAACACGTTTCCGATTGACGACTGAAGGGCATTTCTGATGAAGGGTTTGATTTAATCGTTCCCTTTGCTGACTATAAATCTCTGCATTGACAGTTCGCTGTGGATTGAGGAGTTCAAAATGAATTACTCTTTTGATGTCTCACCAAACGCAAAGCATCACTTTCTGCGGATGGAGTCTAGGTTTTGGGGTCAGAAGTGGTTTTCGTCTAGGACTGAGCCATTGTTTTTGGCGTTAATATTCGAATAGAGAATCTATTTTTTATCACCGGTGACAATTCTGTCCAACAATGGGATACGCGCATTACGCGCCAGGAGAGACGAAGCAACGATGATAATCGGAGAGTTCGTGAGGCACACAAACACCTTACTTTATAGTAAGTTTTCCCCATATTCCTTAGATGTTACGT
>NW_013665626.1:1507477-1535073 GCF_000517525.1 Limulus polyphemus
CGTAGTTTCATGTGGACGTGCATTGTCGTGGAGAAGAAGAACACCTTTCAGATTGACGACTGAAGGGCATTTCTGATGAAAGGTTTGATTTAATCGTTCCCTTTGCTGACTATAGATCTCTGCATTGACAGTTCGTTGTGGGTTGAGGAGTTCAAAATGAATTACTCTTTTGATGTCACACCAAACGCAAAGCATCACTTTCTGCGGATGGAGTCCAGATTTTGGGGTCGAAAGTGGTTTTCGTCTTGGACTGAGCCATTGTTTTTGGCGTTAATATTCGCATAGAGAATCCATTTTTTATCAACGGTGACAGTTCTGTCCAAAAATGGGACACGCGCATTACACGCCAGGAGAGACAAAGCAACGATGATAATCGGAGAGTTCGTGAGGCACACACACACCTTCTTTATGAAGTTTTCCCATATTCCTTAGATGTTTACGCATTGTTGCATGAGAGATTTGCAATTTCAAAGCCATTTCACGAGTGCGTTTGCCTTGGGTTAGACTCAACAAGCGTCTTCAGAGCATCAATATCAATTCTATCCTGTCGGTCCCTGCCATCACAGTTTATAAGGTTAAAGTCACCTGAACGAAATTTGCTGAACCATCGTTGATACATACGAACGCTCAAAACATTTCCATAAACTTCTTTGATATTCTTTGTGGCCACAGAGGCGTTATTTCCCTTCTTGTATTCAAACAACGTTACATGCCGAATGTGTCTCGTCTTGTACCATCACTATAAGGGATTAGAGTATACTAAACTTTACCCATTATATCGGTAACACTAACGTTACGTTTAGGCGGTTCGTTTAACTATTATACGTGATGTACATTTTTGGGTGGGTGGTTAATGAAAGTGTTCCAAAATGCGACATTAATTTCTTGACGACCTAATATAATTATAGAATAAGAATATTAATATAAATGTTATATGTGTGCATTCTATGCTTTTTACTTTGTTTTGGTGAACTTGTTAATTTGATTTTTAGATAAAGTGCATATGTATATAGGCTCTATAAAATTCAATAACGTAGGAAATTAGGCTCAATAAATACTTTTAGAATAAAAACCGCCCTTTTAAGGGTTTTGTTTGGACAGAGACTGAATAAACCTATGTCTAAAACATGAAGTACACTATGCGAAAGTCAAAGTGTAACATGATTAAAAATAATAGATTGTTTTGTTACAATATCAACCATTTTTTTCTATGCCGTTATAATACATTACAAGGTAAGACTGGAATAATAAGAAAGTTAACCAAGAAGTCCGTGTGGACATATTAAAGCTGTTTTAACTGAGTTCAAACTAAGTTCATCAAAACGTCGAAAGTTCACTTCGTAGTAATCATATCGTGAATCACTTTTGCCAACATATACTTCGTTCTTTACACATTTATCTCATTTTGTTAATGACATCATATGATAACTTAACGTGTTAGAAACATGACTTTTAAAATAAAATTTCCACTTGGACGCAAGAAATATAAGAACGTAGATTCATGAAGCTGACGTTTATGACATATTCCTCACTATCTTGTGGCATCAATAAACTACTGAAGCTATTTTAAGTATGTGGTCCCTAGCTATAAAGGAAGCTAATTATTAGTTGCACGTTACAGCAAAGGGAGGTTTTCGCATCTAGCTATTGATTTGTTATTAAGTTTAGGGACAAATCTTTTAAATCAGGAAAAGTTAAGAAAAGTAATAATCAAGCTTAGTCATGGCCTATGGACAGAAGTTTATAATCTTATGTTTAATTATCTTAATTATATTTCTTATTTTTTGTATCTTGTTCTAATACAATGGAAGAACTCATGTTAATGAATTACACATTAGCAACAAAGGTGCTCCAGTTTAAAAGATCCTAGTTTTACTCTTTATTGATACCCTTTTCAACCATCCTTGACAAAGTGTACGTAGTTTGGTAATTAGGTAATTCCTTAACTGCAAACTTTTCGAGCATGACATATTAGATAACAATGGTTCACTGTTATTTTTAATACAATAATTTAAGCTTGTTTGTTCAAGAGTGGTCGACAACGTGTATATTATTTATTTCGTTAGATGCGTAACTAGGATCGTAGGTAGGTACTATGTATCTTTTCTAAGTGAAGATTAATTGTTTATTTGATTATGTACAATGTTATTAATTACATTTCATAATTTTTCTAAATTATCAGATCGCTTGATCATGATGCTAGACTTTGTCGTTATAATCTTCTGAAGCTTTGAGACTGATATTTTTCACAACTCCTTCTCGTGAGTACATACGGATTACAATTACTAGAAAGACATCAAATTAGTCTAATAAAATGCATCCATATGTAACGAAATCAAGTCTTTGCCTCTGGTTGGGATTTATGATATACTATTAACTTGCTAGCTGTCACAGTATTGGACGAAAGTAGTGAGCTTTGAAAGCCTACATTATTTAAATATAATGAAATTAAGGCCCATTATTGATTTTTATTTTTAGAATGCCGTTACCATAACATCTAATTAATACTTTCAAAAACATGCACATTTGAACAATGAAAGTCGTTGTCACAAATAAGATAAAAAAAAGACGTAATCAATACATTTGAGAGAAATGATTTGCTTTGTTTCAGATATTTGCGCAAAGCTACACAGGGGCTATATATATATTGTGTGTGTGCTTGCCTATAGACTAGAAAGAAAGCAAGATTCAATAATATCCATCACTAATTTTACCAGACAGTTGAATTCAACAGTCATTTTATAGTGAAACCACTGCCTCACAGTTGCGGTACGCGTTTTGGTAGCAGGTAAATGCAACTCATCAATCTCAAATTCGCAGTCCAGGCACATTAACCATAGGTCACGCCCAACCCTCACTGTATAACCAGAGACTTCTAGACACGAATACACATTAAAACTGTCTGGTGGAATGAAATATCTTGTAATGATGTATTATTATTAGTTAAGAGGTGTTTATATGGTCCATTCTCCCAAACAGTACCGAGAAGCCGTGAATTCGGAGAAACTATAGTCTACTGCAGATGGAGTGTGATTCAAAGAATAGATTAGACCTCTGCATTATTAGAAGTTTCTTTTTTTCTTTCTCTCATATGGATTCTCTCTGAGAATAGTGATATCGTGGATTACCTTATTCAGGAAACAGCATACAGTTTAAACATCAAGAAGAACTCCATCACATTAACGACTGTGCTGTGACCCCTGCCTTACCTAGAACTTTCATCCTTTAGTCAAATGCACCAGTGAACCAGTCTGTTCACATTGTCAAGGCCCCCATTACATTTGCTTGTGTGATAAATTGGATACCATGCTTGTATGTAACGTATTTCAAATGGACCATCCAACGTATTTTTATACATATAAAGGCAAACCTGCTCTTCAGCCAGATGATCTTTCCACTGTAACAGCTATAAGTCCGTCTGACAATTTGGATACTGTCAACAACTCTGTCTGTCTGCCTTTAACTATAGAGAATCCTCTACGTTTTATAATATTCATCCCTATCAACATACTTTTGCATTCAATAAAATTAATTTTCCTGTTAATTTTTTAATCAACACGCAGACTACTTAGTCTAGTTTCAACACCCATTTTCACTTTTTACAACCGTTGAAACATAGATGGTCAGGTCAACTAGAAACAGACTGTTGAATTTCTTTTAGTGTTTGTTTCTTTGTTGTTAAGCAGAAAGCTATACAACGGGCTATCTTTGTTGTGCCCATCACGAGTATCGAAATCCAGTTATTAGTGTTATAAGTCTTCAGACATACCGTTGAGGTACTGTTTGGGGCTCCTCTTTGTGTTAATATACGTTCTCTTGGCCCCAGCCAACCTTTGTTGGAACCATTATTTTTTGACAAATCTAATGATAGTGTATTACTTAATGAGATCTCCCTTAAGCAAGCATTGTCATACGGTTGTCTTCTTAAAATTAACACAGGAATGAAAATCCAAGAGAGTAGTAGTTCCCCGGTTGTTGAACCCTCAATGGAAGGTGTCTCAATGAGAGATCACCAGGTGGGTGAAGGTGAAAGATTCTGCCTGGTGGTTACATAACTATTACATAGTATACTAATACCTGAGGGTTACATAACTATTACATAATATGAAATTATCTCGACACCTACGGGCTACATAACTGTTACATAATAGGCACCAGAGGGCGCAGCTGACTGAGAGTCATAGTTCCACAAAGTGGCGCCAGAAGGCGTGTTGCTATAATGAGTGCACAGAGAGTTCGTGAGCAAACCACTAAAGGATGATAATGTGATAATTTATAGTAACAAGTCTTAAAATTTACATAATGTTATGCTTATAGTTATCACAGTTACAGTTTCACTTTATAAGTAAAATATTAAATACATTTTACAATAGAAAATGATGTTTCTATAGGTGGATGGTGTTACTGTACTTCTGCAGGATTGCATATAGATTTCAACTTGTCTCGACTTATGTTTATAATTTTCATTTATATATTTAACTGTATTACATATGTTTTACAAAGGTGGATGATGTTATTAGGTGGATTGTGATATTAATGCTCTATAGGTGGATGATAACTTGTGTTACTAGTGTTAATACTGCTATGGTGGATGGTGTTACTAGATGGATAGTTCAATAGCATGATGAGCTCATTGTTCGGTGTCTCAACATGTGATTATGACATCAATTTCTAGATTTAATTAAAATGATAAAAGTAAAACCATTATTTTTATGAGACAACTATTATGACACTGTTTCATATATTGGTTTTCATCATATATATTATTTATTATTTTAGTGAAGCAAATAATATACCTAATAACTTACCTTACATACATTTACAATTATCTATCGTGAATGAATTTTATCATACCTAATTTTTCATTTTTATAAATATTGAATGAGACATCTTACTGTGTTTTTTTATAATTTATTACCCATTTAACATACTGACGATAATATTTGCTTCTATATTTAATTTGCATGACATCCTTTCTCGCATTTTCTGACATTTTATATGTAAAACAGTTATTGCTAATTCATTTCTATAATTAATATATATCATCTCTCCATCCTGGAAAGGACACTTATTTAAGTGTTCATACAAAGGCACATAGAGTTACTAGGTGGACTCTGTTACTAAGGTACTATAGGCAGATGGAGTTACTAGATGGATTGTATTACTAAGGTTCTATAGGTGATGGTCATACTAGGTGCACTGTGTGTATTTTGCAAAGGTGGATGGTGTTTCTATAGGTGGACAGTTTTACCATACATCCATAGGGTTGCATACATATTTCAACTAGTCTCAGTTTATCTTTACATTTTTCATATATTTAACTGCATTACATGTGTTTCTGTAAGAGGATATTAATGCATTTAATGTACTGTTAAAACGTTATGCTCACATCTAATTTATTGTTTTCATAAACATTGAAAAATACAGTTAGTATAACTGATTGCATTTTTTAAGTATTTATTTAGTATATGTTTAACATACTGATTAGTTTTGCTTCTATATCTAATTTGCATAACATAAATTTTGCAATTTCTAAAACGTTATTAGTAAAATACATATCACTAATATATTTCTATATCTAATGTATTACATATCATCTACTTGTCCTGAAAAGGACACTTATTTCAATCTCTAAATAATATATAATAATTTTATGTTTAACATTATAAGTTAATTGCTAAAGTTTAAAGGCTATATGTAAATAACTATGTTTAACCATAATGATTGTAGAAAAGTATATTCTTACCTTTCTGTAGATATTTTCATTTGGAACATTAAATGAACAACTAAATAATATATTAATTATAAAATGTATTAGCAATAAGTGTTTTACATACAAAACTTAAGAAAATACAAAAAGTATGTTATGCAAATTAGATATAAAAGTGAAACTATTATCAGTATGTTAAATGTGTACTAAATCATAAAACAGCAATTGGCTGTCTCGTTCAATATTTATAAAAATGAAACATTAAGTATGATAAAATCCTTTCAGGATAGAAAAATATAAAAGTATGAGAGGTAAGTTATTGGTTACAATATTTTATTCACTCAAATAATGGATAATATGCATGATAAGAATAAGAATAGTTATCTCGTTAAAATAATGGTTTTACTTGTAAATCTAGACATTGATGATGTAACCACATGTTGAGATACCCTACGCTGAGCTCATCATTCTATTAAACTTTTCCTCAATTAATACCACCTGCCATAGTAGTACTAACATTAGTAATGCAATGTACCATCCACCTATTGAGCATTAATATCACAATCCACCTAATAACACCATCCACCTTTGTAAAACATATGTAATACAACTAAATATATAAATGAAAATTATGAACATAAGTTGAGACAAACTATAATCTGTATGCAATCCTGCAGAAGTATAATAACATTGTCTATCTATAGAAACATTGTCTATGTACAACATACTTGATATTTTATTTATAAAGCAAAACTGTAATTGTGATAATTGTAAGCACAACATTATACAAATTAGATTAAATTATTATTTTAAGACTTATTGTTACTATAAAGTCGTTTGCTCATGTGATAAGTTGAACTTGGTATGCAATCCTGCAGAAGTATAGTAGCACTCTCCATCTTTGTAAAATGTATGCAATATATAAGGGAAAGTAGAAAGCTGATAAGATTAAAATAGCAAATTATAAATCAAACCGCAGTTGCAAACACAACTTTATGTAAATCAGATTAAATTATTAATTTTAAGACTGATTGCTACTACAAAGTTCAGGACACATTGTCACTCTTTAGTGGTTTGCTCAGGAGCTATGTGCATACTCATCATAGCAACACGCTCTCTGTTGCTACTTTGTTGAACTATTACTCTGAGAAAGCTGCGCTCTCTGATGTTGATTATGTAACAGTTATGTAACCCTCAGGTATCAGCATATTACATAACAGTTATGTAATCATCAGGTGGCATCCTTTGATCTCCATTCGCCTGGCGACTAACCCCCCCCTCCCCCCGCCACCCAACTGTGGCAGCATCCTTTACTCACGATGAATAGGAAGGGAAGAAGTGGCGATTAGTTGCAAGACTTCATTATCAGCTTGGATCCACATGTGACATCACTAGAGCTTCCAAGAATACCTCATCATTACTCTGTATTTTCATCCCATGTATTACTCTAGGTCAGAGA
This sequence comes from Limulus polyphemus, assembly GCF_000517525.1. Taxonomy (NCBI): domain Eukaryota; kingdom Metazoa; phylum Arthropoda; class Merostomata; order Xiphosura; family Limulidae; genus Limulus; species Limulus polyphemus. Next base: position 1,514,647 of record NW_013665626.1, read on the forward strand.
AACAGAAGATTTTCCTATGTTTTTGTCACTTTTATTCATCAAACCTTCGAAACCTACATTATCATAGCTGATTCCAACATCCACAGTCACCCATCTTTCGAATTTCGACAGTTTAATACCACCTTGCAGAGTACGTTGATGGTTCCCTTCTGCACATTTCATGTCAAACTCGTCCTGAATCAAATACCATACCAGATATTGTCCTTGCTCCTCTTTATGTTGTATCTCTGCTGATAACTGACCTTCTTCCATCTGTTGACAATAGTAATTTACTCATCCATCTTCAGCTTGCTTCCAGGATCTGCACAAGATCCCCCAAAAAAACATTCTAGACTTTTTGTATAGCTGATTAGTTTTATTTTCAATGTCACATTGATACTGCACTTCAACCTCTCCACAATTGAGCACATTGATATTTAGCTCGTACTCTTGCGTCTTTTCGAAATGGTGTATTTAAGTGTTTTACACTCACAAAAAAGAAACCTATCATTCTTTAGGTATTTGAAGAACTTGTACCATTCCGCCACAATTTAATTCTTCGTATTTTTAGCCAACGCTAGGCAGCTGGTACATAATTGAATAGAGTTGGTTAAACATTTGTTTAACAACAAGTAAAAGCTTGGAATGAAAGAATATATCATTCCATTCCATTATTCGGCAGTTCAAAGCAAGACATAACCCTCGAGGTAACGGGACATTGGCTCAAAAATTATGGGTAGCTATTCCTGAACCCTTGAAGTCTCTGACCTGACCTCTTAGTCCATGTGCACAGAAAGTATCATTCAAGTTAAAAACGCTAAATAAAGTAAATAAAAAATGGTTGAAGTTTTACAGTTTTTTTTTTTTTAGATTTCAGAAATAATATTAAAAGTATTTTTGGGTTATAGGTGAAAATACTTTCGCGAATAACTTTGGACCTAATGATCTTCTAAAATGATTTACTTAAACAGTGCGACAAACACATTCGAACAAGTAAAGCCATTTACAAGTTTTAATTTAGTACATTTCATATCATATTCGTCTTCTACTGAAACATTTTCATATATCGAAACGTTTAACGTAAATGGACCTCCGAATTACCAGGGGTCATTCATATGTCAAAAAAAAAGTCATGATCTAAGAAACCCTTCAGTGATAAAAAAACAAACAAAAAAACTTGATATATCATTTATGCCAATAAAATTCTGGAATAAAAATTTGAAAATTTTATATCCTTGAAAAAAGAGCAGCTGAACTGTTCGAAACATGTAGGAATTTAATTCTTAAGTTTGAAATTCTATTGATATTTTTATCTTAATTTATGTCTTGTGAATTATAATAATCGTGAATGAAAACTGTGTGAACAATTATAAATGGTGTATATTATAGTATATTCGCTATGTAATTCTGCAATGACATTTATTGATAATCGAAAAAATTAACCACGAAAGCAAATCGAATACACTGAAAAACTCAGTGGTATTTAAACGCATTCTCGCTGTTTGGCTCAGTTTCAACTTAGACACTTCCTACATGTGGCAGTTTTATTTTTTAAGATATATCTATATATACAGATAGATATTTGCAGTTCACATTACACCATTTGAAAGTTTCAAAACACTAAATGTCATCTTGTACATAAATATCATAAGTTGAATAATTTTCAGTCATCCCGAAACGTCTCTAGATATCTAAAAGTGAAAGCAATTTTCTTAAATAGGCGTTACCTCATACTATAACCATAAACAGAACTCTGTCTCTGTTGACATTACATGACTTGGTTTATGCAACTTTCTGGCGCCTGGTCATAAACACAATCATTTATTCATTTTGTTGAGCTGTGGGATTTTTATTGTTGTATTGTAAATTACTGCTTGAAGAGAAAATGGGGATTAACTACATAAAGTATTTCAAGGTAAGACTTTCCAGCATCGGCCTTATTTCTTACATGCGATTTTACTTAATTTTAATAAAAACAAAAACCCTAAAACTTTATAATCATGTTTGGTTAACCACATATTCCATTCGTACAAATAGATAACACATATCTTGATAAACTTTTCATTCGATTTTTAATCAAATCAAAAGAATGCCTTAACTGTATTGCACTGTATTAAGATCTACAATAAATGTGTACCAGTCTTTGATGTGCTAGTGCTGGTAATTAAAGAAATTAAAGATAAATTGGACTAATTAAAATAAGCTCCGAAATAATTTCAGACATTGAGAATCAACGTTAACCAAAAGCATTTTAAGATAAACTGTATAAAATGAAGGTCAGAGGATCATTACGTTTTAATATATTTGTTATTGTTGTAATTGTCAAATTATTGTTTCACAATAAGATTCCATTTCAAATCTATGACTTACTATACTAATTTTTACTAGAGCGTAACCTGAATTTTTCAATTTCTGGTCATTTTAAGATTAAGACGCTTTTCCGATTTACAGTATCTCAAGGCACTGTTTATGGATATCAGATGTAATCATAACAGATTAAAATCAAGAAATAATATCTCAAACGATATAAAATTTCTAGAAGTTTTTAATCAATGCTTTATGCATAAAGTTTACATATTTTGATTTTCTGTACTGCGCTGCCAGACATTCTTGAACATGTAATATGTAAAGGAACTCATGGAGTATATGCACAGAGGCACGCCATACAGTTATATTAGTTATGTGGAAGGATATGCAAGGTGCTAAAACACCACATATTAAGTCCACTTGGAAGAGAAAAGGTAGAAGTCTGATGAAACTGAGAAAGATCATTACGTGAAATAAGTTGTGTATGAAATCATTCTACAGTGTGATGAACTTATTATTACAGCTCTAAAAAGTACTTAGATCGTCTACACGTGCTCAAGGGGAGTAAGAAATGGTCATTTGTCAGAACTGTAAAAAAAAGTATTAGAAATGTTCTTTGAAGTAAACTTCTTATTGTATTATAACAACACATCTAACCTAACGTGCTCTTTAGGAAAGTAAATGGGCAAGAATTAAAATGTTCAATCTGTACATCTCCCCTATGAATGATCGGCATCATTTTGCGTGATCTTAAAGCCATCAGTATAGGAATCTCGACAATGGATTGTGGAGTTTGAGAAATAATGAGCTTTGTTCCACCAAGTATAGAAATTATGACAAAACACGTCTCTGATAGTGAACAGTTTGACTGGAATTATGTTCTGCTAATTGTGAAGGATTGTAATGGGGATGTTTTGATTGTGTTGGCTGCATTCCTTACATTGTACATGTGACAAATCTATAAAGTGTCTGCTCGTCTACATGACAATAGATATCTAGATATCTTAAATTTACTCGTTTCAGAGATTCTGAAGTTTTTGTTCAAAAAGTTAAAATATTGTTTTAGAAGGATAGTACTCTCTTTCACTAACTGTTCACGTCGCATAACAAGCTTCAACGTATCAGTATCAATGAGTTGTAATGCTCACCGAGAGCCTACATCTCCAAGAACATACTTAGGACCTTATTGTGGAGTAATTCAAAATATTCAACTGAATCCTTCCAGTTGTCATAAACTGGTCAACTTTTTCAAATAATAATCAGGACAATCTGCAATAGAAACCTGTGAGTGCGTTATAAGAGTGATTGTCAATTCTTGAACGTGGATGGTGAGGGATAGGGTTCTGCTGAATAGCTGCTTTCCATCTGGTCAATAATTGAAAATTAGGGACAGCAGAAGGTAAATAGCCTTAGTAGTTTTGCCATAAATATAAAATACAAATTTGATTCATGCCAAGTGCGATGATACACGATATTAAGTAATAATTACTAGGATTCCTCATATGAATGCATCTCTAAATATTTCTGAGCAAAGCTGAAGGAAGGTAGACTTTACAGATGAGTTCAAATTCAAACTGTTTGGTAACCATAGGCAATAGCTTATTTGACGGCAGAGAAGACAGCGATATTACTGTCAATGTACAACATCTACATTAAAGCTGGGGGACTAATACAAGTGTGTAGGGATATCGGCCAATGATGTTGGAGATCAACACAACATCGATGGTATCCTAACGGCTTATTTTCCATTATATCATTTTCTAAAGAACAAGATCTGTTAGGTAGGGATTATTCTTCAAGCAAGACAGTGATCCCTAGCATGCAGCATATGTGGTACAAGGATACCTTGAAGGAAAAAATAGCTGATGGAACACTTGCAACAATGACTTGGCTTGAGGAAAATCCCTATAGAATATCATTAAGGTTATCAAACGACAAGAATGAACTGTGGAGTGCAATACAAAACTATTTGAAAATAACATTTCCCAATCATACATTGATAAACTTATAATACCATAAAAACGATGTGTAATGTTCTGTTTAAAGCAAGTACAAAACGAAACATAGATTGGAGAAATTGGAAGAAGACTCGCGACAAGAATAAAAGAACATAAAGACTGTATAAGACTCACGAAAACACAAAATTCAACCATTGCAGAACACATCATGTCAACTGGACACAAAATAAACTAAAAAAAAAAACTAGAATCATCGACACAGACAAATTTTGGAAGACAAGAAAAATTAAAGAATGATTTCATATTAACACAATTAAACCTTCACTAAACAGAGATTCCGGCTACGATTGGTTGAATCTACAGGAAATCTCTCCTCCAATCAGAAACAGGAATAAACCAACCAATCATAACAATCCACCAGAATACTATAAAGACCGACAACACCTTACACGCACACACTGACCTAAAGACGAAAGGCGGAAGACTTTCGAAACGTCGTTTCTACAACAGCCAGTTACCGTCCATTCTACAAAATTTCATCAAGTGCAAAACATTTGTGCATTTTACAACATATTCGCTTTTATTTCGTTTTCGTAATAATGTATTATAATAATGGCACACTGACCTTTTTATTACTCATTCATTGTGGCTCCTGTATGCGTATCACCTGCATGTTTCTATAATTTCTTTCAATACTGTATATCAACTCATGTGATGAAAAATGGAGGCATTTTATATCATTGTATTTCATTATGACGGAATGGGTTTGCAGAATATCAAGATATGTTGATTCCTGGTATGTCCATTTGAAACAAACCATTGCAGTATGTAACTTACCCAATGAATCTACAGTGTTGTAATTTAGTATATGCATCGCACTCGTCAGTAGATTATTACTCATGGTCAGCCGTATGATGTGCACACTTCTAATGTGGTGTGGAAAATGGGTGGAATGTGTTTTAGTGGCGATGGGAGCTTAGAATAATAAATATGCGAGCAAGGATAACGATACTCACAATACCACAGTCTCTGCAAATACCCATTTTGTACTCTGTGGAGGACCATTCCAAGCTGGTTCATGCCGTTTTCCCTATACATTCTGTTTTAAAACAAATTATTGGAACATATTACAACCAATGTGACATGTACATGACATACTTTGTAATAATAGTTAAGTCATTTGCCAAACCATAGGTAAGCTTCATTTTGCATATATAATATTGTAAGATTCTGATATCAAGTTGAGTGACGTAATGTTGTTGAAATCTTTAAAGCATACCGTAGTGGAAAGATCTTGTGTGTCATCGTTTTGCTGAACTAAAGTTTTCAAGCGGTAAAATGTAGAACTACAGACAAAAATATCTGGCATTTCTTGGATGTAATTATTTATACTACACTCTTGAGCAAATTTAAGTGCTCTAATATTAAGAATTATTTTTCAAATGTGTATGTATCGACCAAGAAAACTCGAGAATCATTTAACAGTATCCACGGTAGTATTTTCAGTGTGCTTGCTTTAGAAACTGTTTTTAGTTTTTATGCAGCAACCCTTTGACGTTTTCTGTCCTAATGGCATATTTTCATACATGTAATATTTACTTTCGACTGTAATATCACGTATAAAAATTGTATTTGTTTGTAATTAAGCACAAAGCTACACAATGGGCTATCTGTGCTCTGCTCACACGGGTATCGAAACTAAAAATACTTTATTTTGAATAAAATATATCACTTAGATTTTTTATGGAATTGTGTCAGATAAGCTTCGGATGCTTAAAGAATATAAAAACCTACAACAGTAATAAAATTGGATACTCGTTAACTAAACCTCTAAAATTAGATTCATTAGAATTTATAACTTTTTGTAGAAGAGAGATTATAATAGCTTAATTGATACAATATCAATTATTATTCTATATTCTTATTAACTAGTAATGTTTGCTCTAAGAATGTTTTAGAGGTACCCAAGACTCAAATATACTTCAAAACAACAACTTTGAGTGGGTAGATAATAGAACAATTGAATATTTATTTCAAGATATGTACTAAATAAGCGGTTAGGACACTCGACTCACAATCTGAGAATTGCGGGATCGAAAACTGTCGCTGAACATACTCGCCCTTTCAGAGACGTTATGATGTGACGGCGAATTCTCCTATTCGTTGGATAGTTTAGCATGTCGTTAAGAAAGACATTTAGAATTTGGAAGCTGTGCTAATATATTTAATACGAAGCTTCTAAAGATGATGAAGAACGTTGAGAACCAGGGTGCGATGATACAAATGCTGGGTTGGACTGAGTAGCTTGGTTTGAAGTTCAAACAGAGAGCAAGTCGTTTTAGGACATATAATTCTTTCGTAAAAAGAAGAATAGGTATGTCCCCATAAGATAATTCAAGGATGAATGAAGGCCTTGTAAGAATAAAGGAGAAGAGGTGGATTCAAACCTCTCAAGCGGTTGCAGTCGGACACCGTAGAAGATTGAGTTGCTGTGTAACTATAAAGTTTTGTGTTGCAAGGTGAGCCTTCCATGTCAGAAGCTTATCGAAGGTGCCATCCAATTACTTAACTGTGTTAAATAATTGTACGCGAATATGGTCTCTTTTGACATTGAAGATATTTCATTTTGCTTAGACCAAACAGAATAGCTGTGGTTTTATGTGTATTGAGTGAAAGGTGTCTTGTTAGTCACACACACCCACATACATACGACCACTTGACCAATAATTTACTGTTTATTGTTTTCTATTGCAGTGTATTGTTTATTTGTTTTGTTGATTATGAAATGGAGAGTAAACATTTGTCCTTTATATAAATTTGTGTCTTGTTTCTTTCTTTGTGACTTACCTTTCGTAACTCATCAGGAAATCTAAAGATATCCAAAAACCTCCAGTATAAGCAGCCTTAACTGCTTTGTTGGTTATCTCTGAGATACCATAATTATGACCCTTTAAACAACAGCTAAACTTTACTTACGGCCAAAAATATAGTTGACAGCGAGTGTACACAAGTGATGAAAAAATACATTTTAATCTTAAAAAACTAAATACATAAGAAAAGTATATTTAATTAGCTGTACTGATTGGCAAATTGATTTTTATTTTCACTTTGAGTACATAGTGATAAAAGTGATAAAAGCTTAGCTGGGTAATTTGTTAGACGAAAATATGTTTATAAAGATTTCTGCTACAATTACAGTACTGATTTTTTGTTAAAACTTGTGAAAAGCTTGCTTTATCATATCATACGTTATTTGAATTATGATTTAGCAGTATGATTGGAAAACAAATGTTTTTTCGTGGAACAAGATGATGTAAATTTAGTTAACTCATTTTGCACTCAGGTTTCGTTTTGTGACTCATCAGGAAATCTGCATTCACGTTCAAGATCCAAGAACCTCCAGTTATAAGCAGCCCTAACTTCTCTGTTTTATTGGTTATATGTGAAATACCATAGTTATGCCTCCGTTCAAGCAACAGCTAATCTTTACATTAAGTTCCTCTTGTACTTGTGGGATTACGGCCGAAAATATCGGATTTTCATTACGTCATGCAAATGTAATTTCATTCAATAATATCTAATTTGAAGTTTTGCTGTTACATGTATTGATATTTTTAATGAGGAATATCCTTATAATGAAGACTAGAATGCTTTAACGTGTCCAGAACAGTAAATAACTAACAATTCCCTGGTGGGTCAGCAGAAAGTTTCCAGACTTATAATGCTAAAATCCAGCGTTCGATTCTCCGATGTGGACAGAGCGCAGATAGCTCATTCATTATGTATTAAATGAAATCTTCTTATTCACAATTTAAAAAAAAAGTCGGAATTAATTATAATTATGTTATAGCGAAATAGTTATCTTTATTTCACGCCAGTGATCGTAAACAAGATGAAACTGTGTAGTGTTTTAAAAAAATAAAAATTACACTCTTATGAACAAAACCCTTATTCGAAAGTTTTAAAAACTATTAAAAAGACACAAAAATCAGTAATTCAATTTTTAAAGTAATTAATTCTTTCTTGAATAAAAACGAATCCTTTCGAACTTTCAAAGATGCAAATTTATACAAATATCACATATTAAAATAAAAGGGAATCCTCAATAGCCGCTGATGTAATTAGATCTCAAATCGGTCAAAAGATGGAACTATGAGCTAAAGGTTTGTACAAACTCGGAGCCATTCTATGAGCCGCTATGCCGCGGCTGAAAAGATATTTTATGTGCAGAAGTTACATACTCTGTAGAAAGTTTAAAGTTTAGAAATGTTTTACGCACCACTTTTTTTTTTCTCATATAATAAGTCTAACCATAAAAAAAGGTACACGGGTCTGAAAGCGTTAAGGCAAAGACTTGATTTGATTTTCTGGAAAAGATAACCACTAAACATTTTAAGATATGTTTTTGGATCTTAATCAAAATTCTGGTAGAACTTTTTTTCTGAACCTTTGACCTATACAGCTGTCAGAAAAGCCGCAAAAATCACTACGGATTTTCATAATGTCATGTAAATGTAGTTTCATTCAGTAATATCTAAAGAGAAGTTATGTGGTTCATTATTGTGTTTTATTTATAGTCTCGTTTGTCTAAAATATTGCTGTCTGTGATATAAAATGTATCTGACACCAGAAAAATATATGATTATGTGTATTTATTTTTATTTTCAATCTTTAGGTCTTTTATGATTTTCGCGGCTTATTACGTGTACCTTCTGACCTCATGTATGAGTCATTTTTAGACGTCTTGAATTTGAACACGCACGTGTTTTATAATATAATAGATAAAAAATTGTTGTTTCTTATTACAGCGGTAAGTTTCTGAATTTATAATGTTAAAATCCAAAGTAAACAGAACGCAGATAGTCCATTACGTAACTTTGCATCAAACAACAGCAATTAACTGACAACTGATAATAAAACTTATAATGAATCTAGAGATAATTATAGCAAGGTATATATAATTTCTTGTTCTACTATATTCAGCCTTGTAAAGAAATAATACTAATTTAACAAATGATTTTCAGATATAAAATTAATATACAAAATATATCAAAATGAAAATTGTTTTAAAGTATTGTGATTACATATTTTAATTATTAATAAATACCACCACCAACAGCTGTTATATATATATAGGCGTGTAATGAAAGGTGCTTTTTATTATGGTAAAGGGTCATAATTCTTAAGGTTATAAATAATCCCCTTCTTTCTCGGTATCATATCCATCAAGGGCGTTGGTGATCATGGTCTTAACCTGATCCCGTTGCCCTTATCAGTTCTGTAGTAGTAATTCCTAGTACCTTGACAATTGTTGATAGCAGCATCTGTCTTTGTCTTATTTTACTTTTCTTTCCCGGAATTTGTCATAATGATGTTTTCAATCTTTCCTTTTCTCATGATATATCCTATAAAACTCTGTTGTCTCGTTGTTAAATTTTCCCACAACATTCGTTTTGTCTTGGCCTTCTTTAGAACGACTTCATTTCATGTATGTGTGTTCCATGATATTCTAAGCATTCGTCTTAGAAACCATATTTCTACTGCATCGATAAATAATCACTTAGCCAGTTAGACATTAGTAAATAATGTTTTCAGAGTGAGTACATCAATTACCATCACTTGTAAGTTAAATTATAAGGTAAGTTAAATGTCATATGGATAATATTTTAGGGAAAAAAACGGTAAAATGAATGTGGTCACAAAATGACATCAAACATTTATAAACTGCTTAGAAAAAAAATGGCAACTTATATTTTGTTTTTCGTTTGAAAATATGTTCTACTGAAATCAACTACTAAATCAAGTTTAACACACTAATCTCACGGGATGAAAAACCATCATGACTGTCTTAGCACACGAAAATCCACAACGTTTTGGAATTTCATAACCTTGTATGCATGATGTTTGTGTATGTAGTTAAACAGATGTTGCAGAAACACACTGCCAGCTACTGAAAGCAAACATCAAAAACACTGTAGGTAAATTGGAACAAAATCCTTTCGCTTGAAAATGTCAACAACTCTGTACATATTCTACATGAAGTATTACTTGAATTCAGGATAAAATAATTAGAAAAAGCTATTGTACTTTACTGTAATAAAAAGTAGAAAAGTCTCGCAAAGTACACTGACTTTATTTTAATTCACTACACAGAGTCGGTCATAAACTTAATATACATGATGAAACTAATATGTATATTTTGTTTAACTTCAAGTGAATCATGGTCAAAACACGTGTAACACTTTATTAATAATTCATTTTCCTTCTAGCCATTTGTGCTTGCATGTTTACAAAGAGATTAGCTTTATGTCAACAAGATAGCTTTTAATCTTGCTGATACGTAGGTCATAATAACGTAATACAGTGTTTCTTGGCCATAAAACGCTTCTACTATAGTTAATAGAAGAATGAGTGGCAATGCGTCGAGACATCTTGACTAGGCTTATTAGGTATCCTAGATCAAAGTGTTACAGAAAATACCTGATACAACATATTGAATTTGAAATATTCATACCATGTTTAGGAAGGTGTTTTGGTTAACGCTACAGTGGCAATTCTTTATAAAGCTTCGCTTATATTAAATAGAAAGAATAATACACGAGTAAGAAATTTTATTTCCGTCGTTGAAGCCATGTTTCATACTTTACTAAACTATAAAAGTTGTTAGGAAGAAAACTTAATCCAACAATAATGTCGTAGGCTCTCTGAACAGTGAAAACTGGAAATTAGCAGAGTTTAGCCCACGGGACTACTTACTAGGCAAAATTTCATTTTACGACAGTACCTACGATTGTCTTATTATGTTGCTACACGGTAAAAGCAGATACTAATAAGAATATCAAACGTTGGAGTTGAATAAACCCATACATGGAAAGACTATAATGGCTCGTGTGTGAACAATTTTGTGTAATATCTGGAAAAAATTTTACACCTAACCCAGTACGAACCCACTCATATACTTACACACATACTCTCTATTTTCAGAGAGTTTTCGAGGGTTTGACATTTAAATTAAATTCAGTACTGACTTCTGCATAAATAGCTGATGCCACTGTATATTTTCAGTTTGGTGCAGGCGACTGTTCTTGTTGAAAAAAACGTCCTAATTCATATTGTACATTTATTATTGACACAATCGTTATATAACGAAATAAAGTGTGTCTTCCTGTTTTGCCACCAATGGAAAATGTAACTAACTATATTGATTGTATGGATAAGAGGACAAAACAGAATAAGAGATAACATTTCTGGCATCAATATGTAGTGGCGACATCTGTAAAAAACAAAATAGACAATGAATCTGTCTTTGAAGTTAAGCACAAAGCTACACGATGGGCTATTTGTGCTCTGCCCACCACGGGTATCGAAACCCAGTTTCTAGCGTTGTAAGTCCACAGACATACTACTGTGCCACTGGGGGCCAAATTAGACGACGTTTGAAGGTGTTCATGTTACTCATACTTTTTAGTTGTAACAATTAAATGGTGTACAATATCTTTGTTGTTTTTTTGCAAGTGATGAAGTAAATGAGTAAAGTACTTGAACGTAAATGATATCATAAAGCATATACTTTATTTATTTGTAATTATTTTTATTTGCAGGTTTGCTCCTATTTTGCTATTTGGATCTTATAATAAATAGATATATGATAGAAAAATTACAACATTATTTCTAAAACCGTCCTCAGTCATTCGTTTCTAATGGTGAAGAATAAAATATACAAAAACATTCGAAAGAGTACATAGCTTTAATGAAGATCGATTAAACCAACACATCTATAGGATTCTATTAACTTTCACGTAGAAAATTTATCTACTCAAGAACAAAAGCTTCCCTAGGGTCTTATTGTCAGCCATGTTAGTGGACTCTACTTTAAAATCTGTCACGTACCAAATGGATCTTGATGAGAAGAACGTAACCTCATTACCTAGGTGTTAAATGTAGTGTCGAAAAATGCATCGTCACCATAGTTAGTTTGGTGGCTGGAGACTTTTTCTCTCTCTCTGTTCCTTTATTTGTGAATTTCCATGTACAAAAACCATAATACAAAACGTTGAATAAGCTATAAAATCTTGAAAGCAGCCACGTTAAAAATACTAAAAGGGAAGAAGAACGAAAAAAGGAAATTAAATGGGATTAGCTGAAATGAAAACGCTGCATTCTAAGAGAAAGAAAATATATTTTACGAAGTAAGAAAACTAATGAAATACACAGACAGATAGGACAGCTACAACTAAGAAACCCAGTAAGTTTATCTTTCCTTCGGTAAGTGTAGTAGATATATATTGATAACCTGTTTTCCTTTCGCTGAGTGTAAGTACAAATGAGCCAGAAAAGCGTTTCCTATCTTATGTACAAATTTTATTTAGATTGAGAATTGCAATATTTTTAAGTTCTTTATTTATGTCTCAGTTTTAGGTAATGTATAGTTTGTAATTTGTGCTTGCCAATTCAGTCCTATGTCCTTTAAGAACTGTTTTCTTCAACGTTTCTGTTTCACAAGTTCTCTAGTATGTCCAACGTAAAAGTCCCAAAATCTACATATGACACTGAATATTCAGTAGTAAGTTTGAAGAAAGCCAATATTGTTATCGTTTGTCAATACACCACTTCCACTGTTATGGAAAAAAGCTCGCATTTCACTGTTTGCTTCACCCACTTAACATTATTAGCTCTGGTATTTAAGTAAATAATTATTACTCATAACAACCAAGCAAAGAAGACAAAGAGCTTGCTGATAGCCAGAGCAACACAAATGTCGTGTAAATTGGTTTATTTTAATAAGGGTGGAATTGCACTGGTAGAATGCCATATGTAAATCTAGTAAATAACAATCTTTCTATTGCACACTAGCTCTGGCCTACTTTTGAGGATTAAGTTTGTTTCTTGTCGTCATTGTAGGCGATAATTGTAGTTGACAAAATACTCTTTAGATTACAAAAGGCTGTTAAGATATTCAAATTAAAAGACAAACTATGTGATTCAGATGATAAACAAAGTGTTGCACAACAATAATTAGGACGAAAATACACAGAAAATTATTTTCTCCTGGATTTTAAGTAGTTGTTTTTCACATTGCCTGTACACTTTTAGTTTAAAAAAGTAAGAAACCTTGCTATTAACTGTGTTTAACCTGTCCTCAAAGTGTGCGGAGAAATTTAATGACTTATTTTCACAAATACATCGTATTTCCTTTATGTTGAAGAATTTTATTTTTGTTCCCTTAAAATTTCCTAAAAACACATTACTCTGAGTTTTTAACTTACTCGTTGATGACAAAACAAAAAAACATTTTGGATCATTATTTTGTTAATTTACCAATACAGCTTGTATTCACTTTAGTGATACATTGATGCATCGACGATACTATTCATCTGAGGGTCGCGGGTTCGAATCCCCACCAAACATGCTCGCCCTTTCAGCCGTGGAGACGTTATAATGTTACGGTCAATCCCACTATTCGTTGGTAAAAGAGTAGCCCAAGAGTTGGTGGTGAGTGGTGATGACTAGCTGCCTTCCCTCTAATCTTACACTGCTAAATTAGGGACGGCTAGCGCAGATAGCCCTCCTGTAGCTTTGCGCAAAATTCAAAAACAAACAAACATGCAAGAAATACTTATATTATTGTTACAATCAAGGAATACTTACATCATTATTACAGGCAAGAAATATTTATATCATTGTTACATGCAAGGAATATGTATATTGTTATTACAATCAAGGAATATTTACGTCATTGTGACATACAACAATATTTATATCATACAAGGAATATTTACATAACTGTTTCATGCCAAGAATAGTTATATCATTGTTACGTGCAAAAAATATTTATATCCTTGTTACAAGCTAGAAACATTTATTTACATCATTATTGGATACAAGGATTTGAAACAAAAGAAAAAGTCAGAGAATAGACATAATAATTCAAAATGAAAGAAGTCAGAGATCGGACATAATAATCCAACCCAGTTGAATTAGTCACAGATAAAACATAGAACTTGAAACAAAACGAAAGAAGTCAGAGATCAGACACAATAATTCAACCCAATGGAATAAGTTAGTGTATCTCAGTAATTAGCCCACTGAATAACAGGCAGTTGTATGATCACATCACCTACATTACAATTAAAGGAAGTCACTTGAATCAGGAAACGACTAGTGTTGTAGAACTGTAATATATATATATATATCAAAACAAACAAACACGAAACCTGTTTTAAACAGAAATAAAATAGGAGACTGGCCAGAGTTCCGGCTAGCTTTGGACTGCCCCCTCCCCTCTCATTTACACCTCACCTACTGGTGCTTAATTCGTTATTTCAAAACAGTATTCTTAAAATGAACTCATTTGTGGCTGGACTGAACAGCTTCGTATCTCATTAATTGACAACTAACCAACAAATGGTCTTGAACATCATTTGATATAAACATCTTGAACATCATTTGATACAAACATTTGCTAGAATCTCAAAGCTTCCTTCCAGTAGATTAGAGGACATAACACATATAGAGGCAAATCTTTGGATGAATGTGAACCTTCCTTCCGTTCATTCTAAGTTTGAAAATTACGATACAGATCTTATTATGAAAATAAGTTAACTACAGATTATTATTATTATTATTATTAATTACACATTCTTCTTAATTTGTCCATTCCGGCTCGAAATCAGTGGTGTGTAGTAAATATAATTTCTGTAGGTGAATTTTAGGCCTATAGGTTCTCCAATATTTCGCTGGCTTTCGACAGTAACTTTTATACAGATCTTGCTCGTTGTTTTCTAATTCGTTAAAGCGCCCACTAATAAACGTAGTTTACTGTGTGAGTGTTAACTATTTCTCATTCATTGGCTAAATTAACAGCTACTTTAGTTTGAAATAACCAATAATGAACGCTGTTTAACGTGTGAATTTTAACTTTTATTCATTCATTGGTTAAAGTAACAGCTAATTTGAGTTTGAAATGACTAATAATGAACGCTGTTTAACGTGTGAATTTTAACTTTTATTCATACATTGGTTAAATTAACAGCTACTTTGAGTTTGAAATGACCAATAATGAACGCTGTTTAACGTGTGAATTTTAACTTTTATTCATACATTGATTAAAGTATCAGCTACTTTAAGTTTTAAGTAATCAATAATGAACGCTGTTTAATGTGTGAATTTTAACTTTTATTCATTCGTTGGATAAAGTAACAGCTATTTTCAGTTTGAAATAATGAACGATGTTTAATGTGTGAATTCTAACTTCTATTCATTCATATAGAAACGCTTGTTTGTTTGTTGAATTTCGCGTAAAACGACTTGAAAGCTATCTGCTCTAGCCGTCCCTAATTCTGAAGTGATGGACTAGAAGAGGGAAGGCGGTTAATGAATACTACCCATCGCCAACTCTTGAGCTAATCTTTTACAAACAAATAGTGGGATTTACTGTAACATTATAACGCCCCCACGGCTGAAAAGGCAGGCACGTTCGGTGACGGGATTCGAACCTGCGACCTGTAGATTGTGCCCTAACCTCCAGGTCATGTCAGGCCAAGAAACGTTAGAAATATTAGTGAATAAGAGATAGAAGATACCGTATTTAACATTAGCATTTATTTAGATGAAAGTTCTTTCTGTAATACAGCAGAAGCGCTAGTTACTAGAAATGTTCCTGTCACAGGTGTTACATGAACATCTGGCACGTGTTCAACAAGCAGCTAAATATAACTCACGTAGAGGACACACTAAGACGGACGTCATAGTAATCTGGTATGAGTGGATACTGTGGAAAAGCCATCATGCCCCAGTCAGAGGAAGTTTTAAAGAAATATAAATATAAATAGATTACATAAAAAAAGAAGCTAAAACAAGGTGTGAAAAAATGAGAGCAGAACTAGAGTATAAATTGAAAGAAGGCGCTATTGTCGCGCAAAACTTCTGTGTTTGTAGTTTCGTCTGAGCTAGCGTGCCGTTACTTAATTAAGAATCTGCCAGAAGATTTACTGAAAGTTTTGTTGATTTAAAACTTAAATATCAAGTGATAAACGTCATTTTCGCAAAAGGCATTTCAAGATGAGTGGTGGATGGATTTTTTTTCAGCCGGTGTATAAAGCAGAAGGGAGTTCATGGAGCAATGATCTCGTAAACATACTAGTGGGTCATTGTACGAATGCATTTAGAAATTCTAGATAAAAAAGAAACCATCGGCTTTTCTCTGAAGAGTTGAAAAGGTGATGCAGTGTAGGAAAATGTGATGAGAATTTGGCAAAAGAAATTAAGTTAGTCAACGCAGGCCAATATTAACAGCTCTTTAAAGTTTTACAAGATCATAAAAGGAGCAACTCTGGTTACTCTGACAGAGGAGGTCTTCAAAGGTGGATCTAATAAATTAACAAATATTTCTAGTAATAGTAAAATGACTGTGAAAATATTTGAAACTTGTACATCACACTGTTGGCAATCTATTACTTAGTATAAAACTTCGGAAGTTGTTAGCTAGCCCTAACACCAATAAGGAGACTCTGTAATCTGTTAGCTAGCCCTAACACCAGTAAGGAGACTCTGTAATCTGTTTGCTACCCCTAACCTCACTGAACCTAAGATACAGCTGCTAACTGTTGTGTTGATCTAAATGTTAACTGTTTCCAAACTGGGGTTTCCCGTTTGGCTGTGACAACTAACATAGAAGTACAAATGATTATCAATTGTTTTGGGAATTCCCTTTGAAGGAATAATAAATTCAGAGAAACCTTGAATCAGAATTCGAAAAATAGTTTAATACTGTGGTAATATTCATGTTGTTCTGAAATAATCTGTGTTGAAAAAAACAAAACCAGAAACATGAAGAGTTTTTTAGTAAATGGAAATCCCAATTCTAAGGAAAATTCAAGAAAAGAAAAACAAAAACCTACAATCTGTTGTATTGTATTATGTTCTCCACTGAAATGAAAAAGTTCGACTTCCATTTGCCTGCTTTATCACCCTACAGTACTGCTACAGAGAAATAGGAGGAAAATGTCCTATTTTTCTTCGCTTGCCTTATTCACCAACAAGAACATTTTATTGTTCTCACAAGTATCACACCATTTCTTACTGTGTTTTGATGTATCAAACCATTTCATCATAATACAGTAAGAAACGTTGTGATTCTTAATAACTCTGTAAGTATCACACCGTTTTTTGTTGCATTGTTAAGTACCACACCGTTTTTTATTGCATTGTTAAGTACCACACCGTTTTTTACTGTATTCTTAAGTACCACACCGTTTCTTACTGTGTTTTAAGTATCACACTGTTTCTTAATGAATTGTTAAGTACCACACTGTTTCTTAATGAATTGTTAAGTACCACACTGTTTCTTAATGAATTGTTAAGTACTACTCCGTTAATTACTGCGTTGTTAAGTATCGTACCGTTTCTTATTCCGTTAAGTATCACGCCATTTCTGACTTACCAAAACATTTGACCAAATGTTTACACAAAATGAACAAAAGATAATAATTACTTCGTAATTAAACTAAACAGGTTAACTTAACACGACATTTCTTTATAAGAACAACAGGTCACATATTTATATAAAAAAGTCATTATTATAATTTCCTTTCAAACCAGACTAAATGAATTCTCTCGTACCATCTCACCCGTAACTAGTTAGTACTGTATTATGTTATGTCTTCCTCAATTCTAAAACGAGTTAGTGGACCATCATGATGTATGCTTTTAACACGTTTCCGGTTTCCCGGTTTACGGTTACATTAATCGTGCATAAATATGTGTTTAGTACCTTTACTCTTCTCCCTCTGTGGCTCAGCGGCAAACTCGAGGGCTTAAAGTGCTAAAATTTGGGGTTCACTCTGCAATATTCACAGCACAGATAGCCAATTGCACAGCTTTGTGCTTAAAGAAGTAGAACTTTTACTTGCTAAATTATTTTTAAAATGAGTATTTTTGTTTTTTTCATGGACTTGAAAACAATGTTTCGGGCAACGGCCCTTCACCGGGTTTAATAGTGGAAACAAAAGGACTTTTGATTTCTTCTAGAATCTGAACTCCACGCATTGTTATTTTTTGTTCACGAAGTTTAAATTAAACAAACACTCTCAAATCTCATTTTTCCAAATTAACAATAACGAAATTATACAGGGTATCAAAATGAAATATTAAAAATAGGAGAAAAAAAATTTCGGCAGGCGGCATATTAAGGCGAACGAAACTTTAAACGTTGTCAGTAGCAATCAAATTAAAACATGTTTCGAATGTTGAACAAATATTTATTCCTATCACAAAGGGTGAGAAATGTAATTTCATTGTTTTATTAGTGTACTCTAAGAAGTAGCTACGTATCCACTTATGTCCTTTTAATTCTTCATTTGGCAGCTGTATTTATATAGTTAGCGAATGATTCCCAACCATAAGACAGACCCATACCACCACAGGTAGACTTATATCTGTGGAACATATCTCATCCATTTCCCATGAAGAATGTTCACAGGAGAGCTGAAGAACGCAATATTTCGAAGAAGGGTACTTTCATTGTTCTCTACGGAAGTGGAAAAACTCACAAATAAGAGCTTTGGGGTAGCTCGTTTTCCTAAGCCTCACCATACGCCAATTAAGAGTAACGCCTTCACCTACAAAGTGAAGATTAAGAGAGAACCTTTTGACCCCAAAAATTCTAAAGGTAATAAACAACACAAAAAATCATGACTTCCCTCAAAACAGCAATAAATCATAGTTTCTCTAACACGCATGTTAAAATATATTCATTAATGTTTGCCCACTCACAATCAAAATATACACTTTTGTGGTAGTATTTCTAAAATGATTAAAATATACATTTAACAGAGTTTTCAGTTTTTGTGTAAGTCATAGATTATATAGCACTATAAAGAACAACTTCAAATTTTATAATATTTTTAGCGTGATTTCCTGGTCAAAAACTACAAAGTCATAGCGATAAATAATTCAATAAACAGTATGGATTTTTTTCCTATGAATTCATAATATTGAACACGTGAAAGTCAATGAGAGAATCTTTTCCAAAGCAGACAACTTGAGATTTCTCCGGAACAAACAGAGTTTTGGGCCCTAACCTTTTTTAAAGCCTCTGCAATTACGAATGTTTATTAGAGCACCATTCCGATGGTTAACCGAAGGAAGGCAAAAATGACAATATACAGCCTATTTGGCTGAAAAATCAAAATACATTTTATAATAATTTTTTTCCAACACTGCTGAAGAAGATCATTCTCAGAACAGAAGACGTACAGTACGGCGCAGTGTTGACTGAAAAGCTAGAGTACGGCACATACAAAGCAAATCGCACGAGTTAGAGGTCTGGATTGAAACTGTCCCTCCACAACGACCAAACACCGATAAAGACCAGAAAACTTTCAACAGAATTGCCAGCTTTACATTTAACGTGATTTATCGACCACGAAAAAGTGTTCATAAATACAGACACTGTAACATAATCAACTTGATTATAAAACAAGCATCTATTAGGTTCAAGAAACTAGCCTTTAAAGAAGTGTTTCACACTTTAAAGAAATATACAAATGAACGCGAGAAAAATCAAGTTCTAGATCGAAAAAGTTCGAAGTATAATACAGATAAACTAAAACTTAACTACATGTTGCGACATTTCATTCAAAATGCTTTCCGTCATTTTCAATCAGCATATCAAACCTATCCCAGAATGAAGTTACTAGAAACAGCACATCAAACATATCCCAAAATGAAGTTACTAAAAGCAGCACATCAAACCTATCCTAGAATCAAGTTACTAGAAGCAGCACATCAAACCTATCCCAGAATGAAGTTACTAGAAGCAGCACATCAAACCTACCCCAGAATGAAGCTACTACCAACAGCACATAAAACTATCCTAGAATGAAGCTACTACAAGCAGCACATTAAACCTATATCAGAATGAAATTACTAAGAGCAGCACATCAAACTTATCCCAGAATGAAGTTACTAAGAGCAGCACATCAAACATATCCCAAAATGAAGTTACTAAAAGCAGCACATCCAACCTATCCTAGAATTAAGTTACTAGAAACAGCACATCAAACCTATCCTAGAATCAAGTTACTAAAAGCAGCACATCCAACCTATCCTAGAATTAAGTTACTAGAAACAGCACATCAAACCTATCCTAGAATCAAGTTACCAGAAGCAGCACATCAAACCT
>NW_013665626.1:1535892-1543581 GCF_000517525.1 Limulus polyphemus
CAAACAAACAAACAAACAAGATACTATTCATAGTCACTTTTAGAAATAAAATAATAAGCAGTTTAAAAGTGTGAATAAATTACATAGATAAAGCAGATGAATCTAGTATAAAATAACCGACTTTTATTGCGGGATTCATAATGGCCGCAATGTATCGATCAAACTCCTTTACTATCTTAATTACTTTTATAACTACCACAAGTGGGATCTGTAACCCCCCCCCCCCAAACAAAAAACCGTTAGCTTACCTACCCGAGCACGTGTGCCACGTTTGGTCCAGCTAGCTTGTAAGTCGAGTTATGAACAAAGTTGTAAACATGGCACCAGAGATCCCTCCCTGGTGGGGGGACAGTAATACAAAATCCGGTGCTGAAAACCTATGCCTAAACCATCTTCATTCCGAATAACCTTCCGGTCACGTTGCACCCCGTGTAGGTAAGGGCACCCCCTCCCCCCCAGGTCACCCCGAGTCAGCATGCTCAGATTGGGATTTGCAGATAAATAGACAACGTGAGTTGATATAGAATATCATTATTTCGTCTACATGTGTTAAAATATATTTTGTTTAGTAATATATTGCTTAATCCCATTCCTGATTTGTTAGTTATGACATTGTAATCAAGAACAGATATAAAAACTAAATGAAAGCAATTTTAATCAAACAACTTAACCCCCCCCCTTCCTTACTTGTTTGTAGTTAAGCCCAAAGCTGCACAAAGGGCTATCTCTTCTCTCCCACCACGAGTATCGCTGTGCCACTGGGGGGGGGGGGGTAAACTACCCTCTCAGCAAGTATCCTGGTTCTCACTTTATATTTTCACACACACACACATATATATATATATAAGCAGACATACATTCGTTCCTATAATTGTCTCTCTTCCTGATGATGTTGGCTTACAATGTCTGTTTATTTCCATTTTTAACTGTTTCTTACTTTATTTTTTTCCAACATTTATGGGCGCTTCCAATACTGAAGAACTTTTGTGTAAGTTTTAAGTAGCCTGGATTTCCTCCTACGAGAATAACGTACGATCTTTCACTAAAGTGCAATATCATGTAAACAGAATAAGCCAAACGTAGTCATCTAATTGTGTTATAATGTTATGTCAATGAGAGTCATTGTCTCAATAATTTTCACTCTTCCCCCCGGTAGGTAAGTTGGCTGACTTACAACGTTAGATTCTAAATTTCGATTTCCCGCGGTAGATACAGAGAAGATAGCCCATAGTGTAGCTTTGTGCTTAAAAACATCTTGATTAGAATGCCATGAAGACTGATTTACAACTTAATAATAATAGGATGCGATTGCACTAAACACCAGTGATCATAGTAAATAGACACGAATCCAAAATTTCTTGTTTGTTTTGTAATTAAGCACAAAGCTACACAATGGGCTATCTGTGTTCTGTCCATCACGGGTATCGAAACCCGGATTCTAGCGTTGTAAGTCAGCAGACATATCGCTGGCAAAATTTCTTAAGAAGGACACAACATCTCAAAGGAAAATTTTGAAGTTTTACGAACCTAATAAATAGAATCAGGTCATAAAAAATATTTAGATCTTAAACGTTTAAATGTATGTTCATGTTATATTCTGCTACTTTGTTCTCAGAAAGCCATTTAAATGGCCGTTAGGAATCTGAAGTTTTAGAATAGGAGAAGCATACGCACTTCACGCTAAAGCTGCCACTGTATGAATTAATAAACAAAGAACCAAATTGAAATGAGCATGGTATTTATTGTTGTTTTTTATCAATTACTAAATATAAATCCGATTAGCCCTGTATAACAAGAAAGCTTTTGTAATTTGCCCAACATGAGTTATTACTATTATGTTATTTTACAGGTAGTGCAACGCTACATAATGGGCTATTGCGCTCTGTCTACCGCTGACCCACCTTCCCATGGTTTCAGATAAAAAAATAACTTCTTTCCAGCAACTAAACATTTATAACTCTCTTGTTATACCATTTGAAGCCACATAAAACAATGTTGTTCAAATTATGAAAGAAGAGTTCTTGTAGCGGTTATTACAGAATTTATATACCTATGCAAAGTAACTTGAAATAACAGTAGTATTCAAGTGTTAGTGGCATAGTAATAACCTTAAATCTGTATTCGTATATAGTAGACACTAAAGCAATAGTTGTGTAACAATTGTACGAAGTGATATTAGCATAATAATATTTCTAAATGTATATTATTGTAACAGTAGCACTTATGTGTATAAAACTTTGATTATAGCATTTCAAAATTAGTAAATATATCCATATTAATATTTGCCAATTACCTAATTATTCTCTAAATCAGCATTTTAAGATTGTTGTACCTATTTTTACCGCCACTTTTATGTTGTACCTATTTTCCCGCCAATTTTAGATGAACTTTGTGACTTCGTCGGTTCATTGAGCTTATGTCCCGAAATAATTGACTTTTCAGAAAACTGTTGGTCCAATTTCTAATAAAGCACTCATCAATATCATCTTAGGTTTTATAAAGGCTGGACAGGAAGCAATTTTCCAACTTGTGTATCGTATGCATGCAACTGTTGTACGCTTTTATGCCGTGGTCAAGTTGTATATAAGGATTAGTTTTGTCTTTGTTGGCAGAAGCCAGAGAGAAGTCATTAGAGCTCATATGAAGTCAAGAAGGTTGCCTTGATTAGATTTGTACTAGTACATTAGGAAAGTTTCTTGTAAGTTTTAGTTCAAGATAAGCTGAGTAAGGGACCAAACTTCGGCCATCATACTAATAAACTAAGTTTCTTTGTGTCGGTAAAGTTAAAAGTTTTGCAGCTGTTTTCTGCGTCGTTTTATCTGCTCAATTTTAAACATTTTAAATTATATCACCTTTATATTCAATTGCTGCACATCTGGCGGACAAATCCTTGTTCACTTGACAATCACGACTGCAACTTGTGATAGTCATAAATATCACAGATGTGTATGGTGCCTTGGTTTGTCTTTTACAAGCAACCTATATCTTTATAGGTATTATGTGGCATTAATGTTACTAACTTATTCTTCTAAAATCCTCAGCGTATAAACTGTATAAGGTAAAACGATTATAAATTTTGTGTAAACCATATCATATTAATTTTATATGCAACACTGTCTGCAGAATAAAATTCATATCAGACCACACCTCGTGTCAATCGGAGTAACAACGAACCAATTCAAAAAGGGGTTAATAACGTCAACAAATATCAAACAGGAGCTAAACGTAGATTACGATAATGGTAACAATTTACTTTTCACATTCTTATATTATCTCATTGATACCACCAGCATAAGCATTAATAATAACATTAATACAAACCACA
This sequence comes from Limulus polyphemus, assembly GCF_000517525.1. Lineage (NCBI taxonomy): Eukaryota > Metazoa > Arthropoda > Merostomata > Xiphosura > Limulidae > Limulus > Limulus polyphemus. The sequence goes on from NW_013665626.1 coordinate 1,539,218, forward strand.
TAACTAAACCAAAAGAACAGGGTGTCAACAAGAAACGTGACAATTGTAGTGTCAATATTAACTGAGAGAGTGAACAGATTTGGTTCGAATTTCGCGCAAACTACACGAGGGCTATCTGCGCTACCCGTCCCTAATTTAGCAGTGATAGACTAGAGGAAAGGCAGCTAGTCATCTTCACATACCGCCAACTCCTGGGCTACTCTTTTACGAACGAATACTGGGATTGACCGTACTTTATAACGGCGCTACGACTGAAAGGGCGAGCTTGTTCGGTGATGGAGATTCGAACCCGCGGCCCTCAGATTGCGAGTCGAGTGCGCTAACCATCAGGCCATGCCAGGCCCAAAGGGAACAAAATACCTTTTCCAAAGCACTCATACTCCTCAGTCAAGTTCTAATGTTTTATCATGATTAAAAACAACAACAACTTCCAATTGAGCTTTTAACAATTTCTGATGTCAAGCAGTGAGTGCTTCAATGATAAGTCTGTAGGCTTATAATGCTGAAAATTGGATTTCAACAACTGCGATGGACACAGCACAGATAGGTTATTGTATAGTTTTGTGGTTAACTAAGAATAAAAACATTTCTGACACGAAAGGGTTGTCCATAAAAAAAAGAAGAAAAAAACTTGCAAAAAACAACATATAATATGGACTTATATAAGTAACAAACTTACAAAACTTTATCTAGGGAGTCGTTATAAATTCAACATTTCTGCTCACAGGTATTCAACGCGCGGATGTATAAAACCAACCTAAAAATTCGTTTTGTTTATTTGAAGTTAAGCACAAAGCTACACATTGGGCTATCTGTGCTCTGCCCACCACGGGTATCCAAAACCCGGATTCTAGCGTTGTAAGTCCGCAGACATACCGCTGTGCTACTGGGGGGCAATTCGTTTTGGAGGAAGCGAAATATATACGAGCACAATCACGTTTTTTCTTTTATTCTAGATGCTTCCTAACCAAATCAGTTTAGGTTTGTAGTGTATTAAAATACGAGTAAAATTCCCTGATGAAGGAGAAACACCGTAACGCTGATGTTAATAAATATATTGTATGTGGAGCTGATTGTAATTAAACTGTGATCCACGAAAAACATCTATAAAATAGTGTGAAAAAACAAACATCAATATCATACATGTAACACATTTAAAAGCGTACACATCCTAAAATTTGCTCTAGAAATACTTTGTTTTGCATAATAAAAATAATTATATAGTTAGAACAAAGTTTACTCCTAACTCTGGATAATTAGTGCTAACCTCAGAAGTTCTCTTTTATCAGTTATGTGGGTTTTCTTCGTTAAACTATTAAAAAAACAAATTTACTAGAAAATATTCACAAGATTAGTAAGTTCAACAATTGCCATGCTGAACAAGATCACAACTTTGAAGAGAATTTTCTCAAACTTCGTTCTTTAACTTTTCTTAATGATTTGTGAAATTCTATCAAACGTTATTTTAGAGTTGAAAGCCCAAAGAACGTGGTCTGCCTCATAAAAGCGGAAATAAACAACACCAACTTCTAAGTTTAATGAAAATTATATTCCAGGTTCTTCAGGTAGTCTATTTTTTTTCAGCCTAAATAGGAACTTGTGTGTTACATTGGCTAAATATTCAGGTCAAAATCCCAATATAGCTGTTCCTACATGACTACGTGACTATTCTTAACCAGCTGATAAAGAAGAACATAAGGTAATCAAATAAAAATGAGGGGTAGACGATCAATAACTATGTTTATATTGACGTTTGAAAATATAAAAAAAAAGCCTTTCCAAACATTATCTTCTTAAACCACAGTGGGTCAGCGGTACGTTTACGGAGTTACAACGCTAAAATCCGAGGTTTGGTTCACCACGATAGACAAGAGCGCAGATAGCCTACTTGTGTAGCTATTCGCTAAAACAAATAAAGAAACAACCTTAAACCACTGTTTGAATTATCTTTTAGAAACAGCAATAAAAAAACAAAATTAGCTAAATAATTACATTGTTCTATATCCTGACTACGTTTTCTGTTTTGTGTGTTTGTTTTAAAGTGCAAAGCTACATAGTGAGTTAGCCATCGTGGGCATCAAAACCTGATTCTTAAAATTATAAGCCCTCAGACAAAGCAACGTTTGAATGGAAAATTAATAATCTTTTTTCCTCTATCAACGAATAATTCCTTGAAGTTTTAAGTCTGTTTTTTTAAAGAAAATACCTAAATTTCTAAAAAGTACAAACATAATACTGGAAAGATTTAAGCTTTTCAGCTTAACTTTAGCAGTATAGTTAGAGATTTAAAGAAATTAGTAAATAAACATGTTAACCATTCTATACACTATCTGAACCATAAAATGCTCACGAAAAGATTAACTTAAAGGTATTATTAAATCAATATTCAGTTGATTATGTTGAAAATCTTGAAAACAATAGGGTTTCTTACATTCTTCTTTGTTAAGAACATTTCAATATTATTGGAAACGTTTAAATAATTTTTCATAAATAATTAAGCTGTAATCGATTTCGTTAGAATATAGTAAAAAGAACAGCCAAAAAATATTTATCTCTATCTCATTCATGGATTTAATGTCACTGTTTTCATATTTTTCTTTCTTTTTTTGTTTAAGACAAGCCTGTTACACTTTCTAACGAAATCGATTACAGCTTAATTATTTGTGAAAAATTATTTAAACGTTTCCAATAATATTGAACTGTTCTTAACAAAGAAGAAAGTAAGAAACCCTATTGTTTTCTTTTTATCATCTCCAATGTATCAGCCTATTACATAGTATAAAAACTTTCCTGATTTCAAATTCGAGATATTATGGGCTTACTTATGGTATTTTGGACAATGAGTGTTATTAACAAAGACAAGGAAATCCCAATGAATCTGTTTCATCTCTGAAGATCAACCACCACGAATCATGCATATAGCTCTAATCCTCAACTATTATTTCTCATTTCGTTTGATAAAAGAGATCATTTAGAGAAACCGCTATCACTAACACTAGGCTTAGCTAAATGCCACTGTCAAAGATCCACGACATCAAAGTTTTAACAGTTCGACCACAATGCTCGACAAGTAGAATACGTGGAGATAATGGCATGTAATGGTAAGAAAAACACGTAGCATGTCTCAACGTTTATTTTTGTCCTAGAGAGAAAAACAAACTAACAAACTAGTATCAAAGACCATACTCCATACGTGGGGTATAACATTTCAAAAAAGGTCAGCGCATTTTCCAGTAGTTTAAGAACATAAACTGTTAGAAAAACACAAACAGCTGAGACGACTAAATCGTGCATTTATATACATATATATATATATATACTATATGATTTTAGACGAAAGTTTTCAGAATATTAAACACTTCTCAGTCACATTAGGCTATCCAAAATAAAGAATAATTATTCTCAGGCGGAAAACAGTTTAGAAAACAGTTTTAGAATTGATTAGTTTTCCTTATTTTTCTCTTTCATACTAGTACACCATACAAAAAGCAAAATTACTCTAATAGATCTGAAGCTCAAATATATATCCTTATTCGTTTATAAATGCCCGAATATCTTCGGGTTAACGATCGTGCTAATCTTGCACTTCGTTTCTCTTCTTATGTCCATCAAGTTTATTTAGGTTGTACTTATTCCTTCAGAATCTGACTCATACCAATATAAACATAAAAATGTTGCTGGTAGTCAATAACACTTAGATTCAGAAATTGATTTTGTTTCTTACTGGTAGCATATTGCTTTCTTCTTTCATCTCTCTAGGTTTATTCGCTCTCTCTCATATCTCCCGGTCTTCTTTCCTTTTTCGTTGAACTCCTGTCTTTTATATTCCTTTCTCAAACCCACGCTGAATAATCTCTTTCTTTCTGACCTTGCACTTATTTCATGTATAACGTATTATAACCTTTCATAACCGTATGAAATTTTGTAGTCCCCATACCGGCTTAACTTAAAAAAGCAGCCGCTATAGTAGCTCACTCCAATAATTTTCTAATGATTTGGAGTACTGTAATTCTCTAAGGCCGGTCGCTTCCTCATCTTTATCAACTTAAACGATGTTCCTTACATCTAACTTCATAGCAAATCCCCACCTTTTTCTGAATACAATCAACAGTTTTGACTGTATTCAATGTCAGCTGTTTTTCTGACTTATCTCGATGTTATCCCAAGCTTCGAAGTTCCAGCGTTAGATTGTTCTACCACTCTCAGTCTTTTGTAGAATACTGATAGTTTTACGTATATACATATATATATATATTTAACTGCAACATTTAAAAAGTTTAGTCTTTATATATATATATATATATATATACACGACATCAAAAACTTCACAGTCTTATATATATATCCTTACACAATTAATCAGA
>NW_013665626.1:1544515-1567472 GCF_000517525.1 Limulus polyphemus
ATAGTTTACGTTATATACATATATATATATATTAACTTAGTCAACAATTAAAAAGTTTAAGTTACTTTATTATATATATATATATATATATATATACACGACATCAAAAACTTCACAGTCTTATATATATATCCTTACACAATTAATCAGAGCCCAGACTACATCCAGTCTTTTATTCACAGTTTCTTCAAACACTCGACAGGTCCCCCACCCATCTAACCAAAATGCCATCACACATCATGATACCTACAACCAACCAATCCAGCTGAGATTCTCCCACCAATGATCAAGTCACTGAGACAGATTTCCCGGATGCCAAAAAAGTATCTACATCAACATATTTCATCAGTTTCACCACTCAGGCCATGCCAATCACAAGAAAAAAATCAACACAAACCCAACCGCTACCTCATCCACCCTTAGCTTTCCATCTGCCGATTGCTTGCTTCAACGTTCCAAGCCCGAGCCTCCAGACCCAGGATTCCTTTTTCCCCCGACGACTTGGATCTACTCGACCCAACCCACCCTGTACACAGCGAAGACGAAGACTACGACTGTGAATTTCCAAGTTCAAAATCCCCCTAAACAAAGCTACCTCCTGAAAGACTAACCTTCGCCTCTTCAACTACACACTTTCTTCTACGCCTTGTATCATTCGGGCACGGACTGGGCTTTCTTTTTCGGCGCCCGGTCCGTGAAAGTGGGTTTTCTCGGGGCACTTCCGTTTCCTCCCACAACAAATTTCTCCGGTATTAGATTTATAGATCCCCGCCGCCCTAAAGGACCCTCTGTCCCGCAGGAGCCATTTGAATTCCTCAAGTCTCGATCTCCCCCTCTTTTTCTCTGTGTCTCAGCTCTTTATGGCTTCTCCGACTGCTTGTTCAGACACTCTCAAATATTTAAATCAATTTCAACCCACTGGAATTCATGTACAGCCCACACCACCACCAACAGTGGGGTGAAGAGAAGCAGAACTTCTGAACACCCCACTCAATCCTCCGAGGTTTCACCTCGGTTGATTTTTTTATACCAAAATTCCTGATTTGATTTGATTTGAATTAATGAGGAAATATCATCCACCTCCTCCATTCCAGTTTTACTGTTTAGGGTTCGAACAGTAACTTCACGAATTTTTACTTTGACATTAATTGGCAAAATCAAACATTCACACGTCATATAATTTTTAATCCTAGCTATATGGATATTAAATCCTGTTTCTATATACAATGTACATTAGTTTTAATAAGAGGGACATTACAGGCTGACCTTAATAAGCCAAACACGAGAGGCAAATGCATTTTGATGGCCATCCATTGGTCTCAACAGTTTTCTTTATATTCTGTGCAACTAGATGGTTATGGTCCGTTTCCACGACAAATGCTTTAACTAAGAGAAAGGATCCTACACGATTGCCAAACACTCTTTTTCAGCGGTGGCTAAAGCTTTCTCAAGAGTAATGTTCAGCTTAGATATGATACTGGATGCCCCATGCCATCCTTGACTGTTTGACTCAGCACTTCCCCAATAGCTGTAACAGATGCATCAGTTTGTACAATGGTAGCAAACAGCACTTCTCTTAATTCCTGAAAGCCCTCTCACTGGTTCTTATTTACAGGTTAATGCTGTGAATGGGGTTGATATTTCCACAAACACGGGAATTAACTTCCTGCAATATCCTACCACCCAATAAAAGATCTACCTACTTTCATTGTCTTAGGTTTCTCCTAATCTCTAATAGCTTTTACCTTTGCCTCTACATGGGCAATCAGTCTTAGATACTATATGCATTTTCCTTCAAGCGTGCCTTTACTTGGTTTCACTTAAGCCTGCTTTACTCAACCTGTCTAGTACCCTACTTAACAGTCATAGGTGCTCATCCTAATCATTAGTGTGTATGCCTATATCATCTATGTAAGCTGTGGCTGACGGGCCTAAGCTCCATAAGACGTTATTCATTAACTTTTAAATGGTTGTTGGTCATTTGTTTCCCATGAGCATTACATTAAGCTCAAATAATCCATACGGGATGAAAAACGTCGTTTTCTCTTTATACTTTTTCTCTAATTCGACTAGGAAGTAGCCTTTTGATAAATCAATTTTAATAATATATTGTAAATATAAATTTTGGAGGTATGCCACACTCTACAATATTTAGAATTCAAACACAGCTAAAATGGGATAGAATGTGTTTGAATTTTAATAATGTATTGTAAATATAAATTTTGAGGTATGCCACACTCTACAATATTTAAAATTCAAACACAGCTAAAATGGGATAGAACGTGTTTGAATTTTAATAATGTATTGTACTTGATCAACTTCACTTATCACATTTTCCTTGTGAGGCAATGGCGATAGTAACTTCATTCAACCTCCTCAGGTCAATACATAACCTTACTTTTTTTGCTTCTGTCACTTTAATTAAGTCTTGTATTAATTACGATTAAAAATTGCTATCTAAATCTGATAAGAATTCATCTGGAAACCTGATCTGTGGAAATATCACTATCAACTCTCACACTATTTTCCTTGTTTGCGTAGAATCTAGAGTTACTACTTCTACAATTTACATATCTAGAGGCAGAATCAACCACTGTCAGAATGTTCCCTTCTTTTGTTACTGGATAATTATTTGCACTAATGGAACTAAAGGGTTCACTAATAACTGGTAAATTAACCGTTGAACTTTTTACTTCTACGCCTCTCTTATAGCTAGCTGACATGCTGGACAACTCTGTACATAAGCTGCTATATCTCCAAACAAACCCAGCCAGTAGTAGTTTATACTGATCTTATCCTTCTTTTTTAGCTATGCCTAAATTTTCAGTCAACGTTGCATCATGTCCTAACTATAATACCACCTGTCAACATTCCTTGGAGAGTACTATTTGATTCCTACCATCTATTGAATCATTCCCGTTAAACTTATGCCTCAACTCTTCTTCTTGCCAGTAGTAATAATTTCGCCCGAATTTAGTTACTTCTGATTCCTCTACCATGGCTTCACTGCGACATTTATCCAAACTCTCGGCTCCTAACTGCTATTTGATTATCTATTCTCGATCCATATTCTCTGTTCTAACAGCTGTTAAAAATGTATCATTATTTATATCAAAACTTGATAACGAGGAACCAACTTTTTAGGACAATAGAAGTTTTGAGATGGAGTGAGTGCGTAATGAAAAACTTTACTATAAATGTACGATGTTTCGACAAGATTTCGTCGAAACATCGTACATTTATAATAAAGTTTTTTCATTACGCACTCAATCCATCTCAAAACTTTTATTATTTATATTATTTTCTTGGTGATTTATTTCTTCACTGACTTCTACCCCAGTTTTAGAGTTGACCCTGATTTGCTTTGTTATCTAGCTACTTTGGCTACTGGTGTATTTTGCACCTCGATAACTCTGCCTAATTAGCAAGCAAAATTGGATGTAGGATACTATCCGCCACTTCTACGACTATTACACCTTCAGAAGCTTGACATATCAACGTGTTTTAGCTAGTGGTATAGTATACCGAGCCCCTTCTGCTGTGTGGCTAAACTCAATAGGATCTAATTTATCAATTCTGAATTGATTATCTTTTGCTAACTCTTTTCTTATTAAAGTTTTCCAATTACCAGTGTCCCTTAACACATTTTCGGCTTGCCCATTTATCATCACTTCTAAATAATTACTTCGCTGCAGCGCAATATATTCTCCTTTCTTTCAGCAGTTTTCTTATTCTACTTACAGAATTTATGCCCCAGTTGGTAACACATAAAACATGTTGGTGGAGGTGTACAATTTCTTTCCTTATCTACAAAATCACCTTACTGGAGGGTTTTCTCTAAAATGTTTGGGAAGCGCTGATCTAGTCTTCATCTTTCTCGATCTATTCATTCTCTCTCACACATTTTCTCTTCCTTTTTGTTAACTCCTTTCCTTTATATCCCTTTCTCAAACTGCTACGTATTATAGCTTGGACGAGCCTACAATTTATTATGTAACGTATTTTAATTTCTAATAGTCTGAAACTGAGTTAAATGATGATTTAGATTTAGAAATTAAATAAATGTTGATATGTATCTAATTTATGACATTTGCCAATAAGATTGGTACACACAGTTTTTATAAACACAAATATATTTTTATATACAAACAATAATCCAATTTATAATAATGGTTATTACAAATAATGATCTACGTACAAATGCTTTATAAACTTACAAACAATATTTAGTCCTCTATCTGTTCTGAAACTTCCTTGATATATTATCGAGGGTTCACGATGAGCGAATTAATCTTGAGTTGAAGTAGGTACAATTCACTTAACAGGGAGTCATGTTCTTCGTTGGTTCGCACGCCGAGTTATTCACTGCTGAAGTTATATAATGTTTTCGTAAAAATAATGACGGATGTGAATCCGTTGAAGTTAAATGGTTTGTCATATTCGAAATCTATAAATGTTCCTGGTCAAATAGCTGAAGTTCCTGATTAATAACATTAATAAGCGTTATAAAAATCAGTTATAGCTTCTGAGGTTTATACTACACCAACTATAGTAAACCAATAATATATACTGTCTTTTGGCACGGCGCGTTGGTCATATTTATAGAGGTGAGAAGAGTTTCTCGAAATTTCAGCTTACGCAACAATATATACGATACACCAATGTTTACGTATACGTATATATTGTTGATTCTTACACTTGAGTATTTTCTACAAGTTTAGTGAATAGGCGGGAATTTCACAATACAGATTTAACAGTATAAGTTATGTACCCACACCACAACCTCAACAGAATACCAACACAAACAAACAATCTACTACACTAACATTTGCACAGGCAGTAAAAAAAAACCACACCCAAACTGAAGAAACAACAGAACAAATGAAAAACACTAAACCAATCAATGATCAAATACAGGAATTAACAAACAAATGAACAGGGGCAGTCACAAACATATTTAGCATATTCAAAGAAAAGTATAATAACCCCCAAAATGAAGAGAGTTGCATCGTACTAATCACGAAAATAGCACTAGAACGACTATTACCACTATTGCCACAGTTACTTTTCCTACCACTTAAGCCATAGAACACAGATACCAAAACAAAGTTATATAGGTTACACACATATATAACTTGAAAACATAAACGGAAATGGCACTGAAAACGAAAGTAGCAATAGAATTTCAACAAATCAAATCAAACCAGCCAACCAAACCCCAAACCCAAGAAGTTAGAAACATATAATACCAGCACAGAAGGGAGGAAAAGGGTCTACTAGAACCTGACCCTCCTAGGTTGTAAAACGACCTAAATTCCGACCAGGACAGAGAAAGAAAGAGAGAGAGTTATGTATATTGCTAAATATAAATTTAACTTAAACAAACATCGCTATTAAAATATATATATGATAGTCAATCTTCACAAAACCCACGCCAACAGCTGGGATTATAAGTATCATAACCATAGGGGGTCTTATTGTCTTAACTCAGGCTGAACCTAGACAGTATTCTCTCTCATTCCAATAATTTTATAACGACTTAGAGCACGATAATTTCTTATAGACTGACTAAAGGCCGTCCGCTTTCTCATCTCTCTCAACTGCAACCGATGTTTCTTACATCTAATTTCATAACAATAAGCAACATTAAACAGAAACTCTAAGTAAATATAATCATGGATATTAAGTTTAAGTTGTTGAGAGTATCTGTTTGGTTGTGGCTTACTAATTTAGCACACGCGGTTAAATCGATAAATTATATTAACTTAAAACCCCTTCCATGACCCTCGAACGCGTAACAGTCATTGGCAAATCACGTGCAAATCAGCAAAGACCTGGCGTTTGTTGTATAGCAGAGTCTTAGATACAGCCGACTCATGTTAGTTTTAAACAACAATATTCTTGCATTATAATCAACTTTACAATTCATTAACTTTACCTTATTGTCAACCTATTAAAACCCAAAGAATGATTAGAAAACTCACATTCTAATCAGTATTTTATCAATTAGTTTAACATTTTATAGAATTCACGATACAACAAAACACAAACTGAAATGAGATTAATATATATATACATATATAAAGACATTAATAACGTAAGGGCCTTTAATAATGCAAGTAATAAAAAAACTAATCATAGAAGACTCCATGTTTTATCAGAGCTAATATTTTATTTTGAGTTGTTCAAGCATAGTGCGTTCCCAAATGGAAAGTAATTTATTCCGTCTCAAAGATAAATCCAACCGCATATCGTAAGCGAAATGATTCAGCTTTCTGCTGAAAATAACATGATAGCGTTGATATTTTTGCTTTGATAGTTTCTGGAACAACTCATATAATGAAAGAAATGGCAAAAAGAAAGGGAATTCCGCGGAGAAAATGCAAAACTATAATTGAATTAATCTCCAGAATTATCTTAAAGAAATAGACCCCTGTTGTTTTTCTCAAAAATATATCATTAGTTTATATTAAGTAAACATAATATTAAAGTTTATGCGGAAAACTCTCGCAAAATTTTGTATGCTTGAATAACTTACTAATTTTATATAACATTGATTGAACTTTAACATAATCCATGATCCTTCGACGATTTTGTTTGTAGTTAAACACAAAGCTAAACAATGGGCTATTTGTGCTATGCCCACTAGGATTATCGACACTTGGTTTTTAGCTTTATACGTCCGTAGGCTTACAGCTGTGCCATTGGTGTTGAGGGGGGGGGGGCTTGGACAATCAACAGAAAGTTCATAATTTTGTTACTAAGATTTGGAAATAACATCTTGTCCTTTACCTTGATTTTTCTTTTTTTTAAAGCAAAACATTCATTATTCATTGATATTAATCTAATTTCATATTTTATTTAACATTTAAATATAACTATACTAATAAGTTTATATTGCTTAATTATAAAACACACACACACACACATATATATATATACATGGGAACTGTAATACATGAACAATTGCGCTCGTTGGAATAAAATATCCATATCATGACTAGCTCATGACCACAGCTTTCAAAGCTATCGTTTATCACAGCTCATTTTGGATAAAACTGTTAAAAAGTTTAAAGTGTGTGCAATATTTTAGTAGGTTAACATGAAATTAACAGATATGACTACAATTAGTAAAGCTATTGTTATATCCCATATTATTAACATGTGGTATTTAAAATGCATTGACGTTTGATTTGATGTCAAATAAACTAACAGAAATACACAGCTGTATTCTTGGATATTCATCCATTTTTCATTTACGTTGTTTTATTAGCAAAGCTTCTTTTGTCTTTTGACGATTAATACGTGTTCTTCTTTATCAAGAATTTTCACTTTATCAACTGAAAATGAATTACACATCATGTCGCATGTTAATAAACATGACATAAGAATTTGTGCGCTTTAAATCGACTAGAGATTTATTTGTTAATATCTCCAAAATACAACTCTTCATAATTAGTTTCACAATTAACTTGATAAATGGGACAACAAGTATCTTTTAGACATAAGTTGTTCTAATGTGTTACCCGGATGAAACAAAGTTGAATACACTAGTGAAAAATATTCGTTATCCGTTGCGGGGTTCAAAGGTCTTCCTATGATTCACAAAAGACCCAATGTACTGATCAATTAGTTCCATAGTTTCCAAAAACAAACTTTGTTAGGACACCTACTCGTGGCACCTAAAGACGTTCGCCACATTTGGTCCAACTAGCTTTTGAATGGGGGGTATGAACACAGTTTGAAACATGGCACCCTAGGGGTCCTCGGTGCGTCAGGAACACCAAATTCGATGGAAAATTCGGGTTCAGCGACCCTAGACCTTCATCGTATTCTGTCTACCTTCCTGCGCATTTTAGCCCTCATTAGTAGGGTGGTTATGCTGAACATAAGAGGACATCCCCGAACCACACCAAGTTCGCCTGCTAAGGTTGGTCCCGCTAACTCCAAAACTGTGGGAGAAGCTCGCGAACAAACAAACAAATTCACGAACACAGCGTGAGTTAATATAGGATGAAACCATCTGAAGTGTTTTAACCAGCTTCTGCCAAATCGTACGCATATATAATGGGAAAACATTTGGGACATAAAGGATGCAGCGTTAAATGAACAAGTATTCTTCATTCAATTTGTGAATAGTTTCCACTTCATTCTGTTTTATATTTTATTTTGAAATTATCTGAGGTTAAAATCGCAGTTAATTATATGAAATCACTTTCCCAACAGGGAAGGGGTTTTGTATAATTAATTATGATTTTAACGTTTGAAGATGACGTTTAAAATTTCCATTAGTAGTAAAAGTTCTGTAACTGATTGTAAAAATTGTTTTTACAACGCCAATTTTTTTAGAAGAATCACAAACAGATTTGAGAATGTTTGAAATATCTAGAGGTATTGAACTTTCATCCTGTCTAGGAATCCAAACACGAAAGTTTAAGATAGTCTTCATATTTTACAGTAAACTTGAGGCCAGAATGATTATTGTTTAAATAGAAAAAGAATGTTAGAAATTAAAAAATGTGTGGAAAACCAGCAAAAGAGGCATTGACACATCTAAACCAAAACAACCAAGTACTTACGATAAAGTTGTGGCGATCGAATATCAATTGCTTTCATGGTTAGTACTTATATACGATCACTTAATTCTAATTACTAATTAGTTACTAACATTTTGATCAATACGTTTCGTCCCCTGCTGTTATCAAAACAATCAGAATAGTCATAGATTTGCTTTCAGGAGCCAGGATTCTAACCACGGTGTGCTTTTTAGAAAGGCGAAAGAACTATTCACTCGTCTAAACTTTCAGTTCAATTAGGACTTGATTTGAATATCTGATTATTTTCAAAAGGTATATTCAGATTTTCATAAGTTCTATGTTATGTTGACCAAATGTGCTGTCAGTTACTTGTTTAAAATCTTGTGAGTGGTTATGTCTCAATATTTTAATATTATTTCATTTAAGTACGGGCTCATTTCTGATACGATGTTCTGTTGCATATAGATCAATTTTATAAAGTCTTATATTTCAATTGTGCTCCTGAATTTTAACCTCTGTTGGTACTTTTATTTTGATTCTTCCAATGTACTGGAGTCCACATTCACTTAAAATGCTACATATGAAGTTTTGCTCCCCTTTAGGCGTTTAAGTAGTTTGATGTGAACTAACTGAGCTCGTATTGTTTTGTGAGTTCTAAAGAGTTTTCCAACTGTAGGCTGTTTACATGTCCTTTCATGTATCCTGAGAGATCTTTGATATGTGGATTAAGGCTGTATGTCTGTCATTTTGTTCTAGCTTGTTCTCGAGGTTCATATTCTTTATTTTATTATCCTTATCAAGTGTTCAGTGTTTCTACTGTGAAGGAGTGCTAAAGTGAATGCGCCTTTTTTTACTTCTTATTCTTAATATTTTTGTAATACAAACTTTGTGGATGCTGGAGACTTTGTTGTTCGTTAAGCTCGTCTTCAAGCTAGACCTTATTGGAAATTAATAAATGTGTGGTGAACATGAATGAGAATGTCTCAAAATATTATAAAGTTCATCTGTAAGAAAATCCGAGTTTTGTTTATATGAAACAAGAAGATCGTTGTTGCTGTATTTAGAATTTTCGCACAAAGTTACCCAGTGGGTATCTATTTTACACAGCCATTTCAAATGTTGAACTATAAAGCTTAGGGAAAGGAAGCTAATGAAAAAAATTCATCGCCATCTCTTGGACTACTCTGACCAAATAGAGGGGTTTGACGGTCATTCTTATAACGCAACCACGACTTCAACTGCGAAACGTGTTTTTGCAGCAACAGAAGTTGAATCATAAACCCTTGGATTCACAATCTGAGCACGTTAACAACTAGGTTACGCTCAGCCGAAGGAGTAAAAGGAAATAGAAAACCTCCTTGAGGAGCGTTAAATTACTATTCAGCCTGATTAAAACAGCCGAATCAGTAAGGTTTATGTTATTATGGAAAGATAACGTAAACAATATATATCACAACAACCAAATTTAAGTGTCGGTATTATTTCTTTGGGATTTAAAAAAATATATATATATTTAATACTTGAAATATACAATATTAGAGTTCTATTTCTAAATACAATTGCAATGTCTATTATCATCAGCTCGGATATATCGATAAAAATGGTTTTCAATGGACTTTTTGTGCGTATTTCGTCAGAAAAAACAAACAAACATTATTTTAAAAAAAGGCTTTATAGTAACGCCATGGAATCTAGATTAATAGTTTGTTGTCATCACCCGCATACAATCGGTACAGCCTTATCAAGCATAATTATTTACGCTAATTGCTTAAGTTAATATCAAGTGACGCTAAACGCTCTTTAATTAGGATAATTTTATAAAATTTTGTAAATTTGTGCTGAAAAGTTGGCAATTAATAGTCAATAATAACCGTCCACCCGTGTGATTCTTTTGAAAACTTGAGCTAGAAACTGCTAATCTAGTTTGCTTGGCCTAACCAATACTTATTTATGTGCACGTCCTTTCACAGTTTTTCATAGTTTTGCTGCTCTAAATCAGCCATCTTTAATTCGAATGACAAAGAACAAAAGACGGTCCACTTTTACTATTAGGTGAAACTGTAGTAAAAATGTCAGACCGATAGCTCATGTGACTTTTTGCGTAGGCATGTGCAAAAAATTTCGTTAAATCTGAGGGTTTTCTGTTGAATAACTTGGTACATATGACTTATATTTACACTAGATGAGACTCCTAATTGTAGGTTATTAAGATCTATCAGGGTACCAAAGTTGAAATAAAATCCGTAAAAATTAATCATGTTTTTCTATCAAATAAACTCTCCGTACTTTTGGATTGTTTGTTTGTAATGAAGCACAAAGCTCCACAATGGGCTATCTGGGCTCTGCCCGTCACTGGTATCGAAATCCGGATTCTAGCGTTGTAAGTTTGCAGACATACCGCCGTGCCACTGGAGCCGGTACTTTTGGTGCAAAGAAAAAAGGAAGAAACTCAATCAAAATTGTAGTTGTGATATCTCAAATATTTCTTGATGGATTGCCTTGAAATTTGGTATGTAAAGTAAGAGTCCAGTAGAGCACATCCACTGAAAATATGTTATACTTTGGATTACCATAGTCCGAGATACGGAAGGTGGAAAATCTCTAAACTACCACTTTTGTTGTGGGACAGCGGTAAGTCTTCGGATTTACAACGCTATAATAAGGGATTTGAGTCCCCTCGGTGAACACAGCAGATAGCCCGATGTAGCTTTGCTATAAGAAAACACACACACTGTAGGTTGTTTGATGTACTTGAAACCATTATTAATATAATGCATGATAACATTTCACTTGTTGAGCTATAAAAACATTCAACACATATCAGTTATTCCCCCTATGTGTCAGCGGTAAGTTTATGGACTCATAACGCTAAAATCCTAAGTTAAATTTACTGAGATGGACTAAGAGCAGGTAGCCCACTGTATGGCTTTGCGTTTAGGACAACAACAACAACGGCAGAGCAGCTTAGGAAACTACATTCTTAATGTTTAGCGTTGAATGAATGAGATCACGCAGCTCACAACACTTTTATGTCATTCAGAGTTTGAGAGACATACTTTAACGTTAATAATCAGTATATATATATTTTTGTAAATGGGAGTAAGGTCTAAATCTGTTTCTGGCCTCCTATAGTGGAAAGGAGAGTCAGAAGAAATTATCATTAATTTCTCATCAAAGCAAACTTTTTACATAGCTCAGAAATAAAAATTAACAAAGCAATGACTAGCTGAGCTAATATAACTTTCTTAGTTTATATTCCACGCCCCCCCCCTTTTTTTAAACCTTGAAATCTTAGAGAAAAAATTCCAGCAAAGCACCCTTATCATAAGTGCACTTTGATTTATTCAAACAAATTTGACAGAATTCGTTATTCATTACGATATTAACAACACGGAACCCGTATTTTTGACACACGCATCCATTACATCTGAGAAACGTGTGCATTGTTTATAACGATGCCTTCTATGAGGCACGCGAAATTCCTTTTCTCCTGATAAAGTTGTTTACCAACGGAAATTCTCTCAAGGAGTAATAACGCTGGCCACAAAATGAGGATGAAATATAACTAAAGTTATGTATAACTAAAAAGAATTAATTTATAATCGCATACAAGCTTTGATAATGGATGATGCGTTAATTGAATATCTTTTGTTTCAAAAAATACCGATTGATCAAGTTTTAATTCAAAGCTCATGAACACTTGCTGTTTTCTAGATTTACAAGATTTAATTAATTCATAATGTGTTTAAATTAACACATTGCATTATACAATCATGCATCTATTTATTCTTGAATGAAGAACAATACAAGATGTATTAATGCCCTCTTTTATTCACATAGTTGAGAGAACGAAAGCATGCACACACATACTTATATCCATATGCACACAAATACACATATTTATTTCCAACCCTTATGCTGAGAAGAATAAACATGTTATTAAATTTTGATAATTAAGTCCGTCACGTACTTATTAATCTGCCTTGTAATGTCTATTTCATCCACAAGCATCTTCCGTTCTGATTTTAGTTCATATTAATGACAAGTAACTACGCCTTTTTTTTTTTTGGAATATTTCCAAAACGCTGAAACAATCCCTAATAAATTTTTCTAGGATTATCATGAATCATGAAAGTGGTTCATAATAGGGATCGCAAAGAATTTCACAAAATCTTAATAGAACGTTCGGGCAAAAAAGTACCTAAAACAGTAAAGATTTTAGTTCATAAACGCTTTAAGACCTTTACTATTGACTGCTAAGGCTGTACACATAAAAATGCACAAAAAAAAGCACGCATGTTAGACATACAAGGAAAATAATATCCGCTCATAACGGCTCGTTTGTAATTCTTCTGATTATTATTCTCTTGTTAGTCTACAAAAAAAACAAAAAAAACGACTTGGTATATTGCACCCAAATCTTTTGTAGAATACTAAATAAGGAACAGCGAAGGTTGTATGGATATTAAAAAGTCGATTTGTTTCTTCTATATTTTACATAAGCTAAAAATCATCATAATTCTAATGTAAACGATGCTATCATTTCCCCCTTGATGTTAGCTTTTCTACAAAACCTGGTGTTCTTTTAAAATGCTTAAGTACAGGGTGAAACAGGAATTACCAGCCAATAACAGATGAACATTAGATGAGTGTGACATGTATACGACTCAATACTTTGTACACCATACAATCGGTGTCTTTAGGGAGCCAACCCCTATATTATGCATTAAGTGAAGGAGTAAAAAAAATCAATACACATAATATTAAATTTTATAACACACACATTCGTAAAATAATTACTTTAAAAGACACGAAGGCTTATTTAAAGCGATTTTTTAGACGTATGTGTTGTATTTGAAAATGCTGCTTTACTACATGTAAAATTTTATACGCGCTTAGTGGAGGTTGTATCTCAGTCTAGCCATATATTTGCCCATTGCTATGCATTATATATAGTTTGTTTGTTTTTAATTATGCACAAAGCTACACAAGGGCTTTCTGTGCTTTGCCCACAACGGGTATCGAAACCCGGTTTCTAGCGTTGTAAGTCCGCAGACATACCGCTGTGCCACTGGGAGGCATTCATTATATATATAGAGAATTTAGTTACAGAAACTATCAATGCTCACTATATTCTCAAACAAATTTCTATGACAATCTCCAGCTGCAACTTAACATTTTACATCTCGAACTAATGCGATCAAATAATGAATAGCTACAGTAAATCATCATGAACCATTTCAGCTAGCTACTAGCTATGTTTACTATCATTACAATGTATAAAATTAGCTACCATATCAAGCAACCCTTTGCCCATAACTGAGCATAAAAAAAAGCCAGCAAACAAGATAAATAAAAATTGGGAATTTAAAAATTTGTAAATAGGGATCGTAGAAAAGTAAGGGAACAAGGCTTGAGATACTGTAGACATTATTTACTCAAACTATTTTGACTCCACCAAATGTAATTCTAGGTAACAACTTTTTGATGATCCATATTTGCAGGTTTTTTAAGTTTCCTATTTTTTATTTATCTTGTTAAAATAAGAATTCCATAAACAGACGTATGTATTTCATGGTGTGGGTTTTCTATAGAAATTTGTAAAAAAATCAACTTAGTTAAGTATTAAAGATACAGAAAATACACTCATTGATAAAAGTGTTGGATATTTAGCTTGTATTGTGTTTGTATTTTTTATTTATTTCGGTGCTGTATCACTTGACTAATTTGTTGCTTACGCAGGACATTAATTATTAATTCAACCGTATGCTTTGTTCTCTTTGACGTTTGTTAACTTTAAATTAAAATGTTCCAAAATTAATTGTAGTATCTATTATTTTGATTTTAACTTTATGTTCATTTAATTAAGGCTATTTTGAACTCAAAAGTCGTATTCTAACTTCCGGCTAAAGTGTGTGTTAATTGTAATATTAGTTCTATGTTTAAACTTGTTTGTGCTGTCTCATAGTTTTAATCTTTCCTCAGAAAAATACTATTTTCTTCAAACTTATGAGTAACTATTCTTCCAACAATGAGTATCCTTGAATGTGAAACTAACATTTTGAAACCTAATTTTCATTGTATAATTATTCAATAAAGTACAGGAAACCATTTAAAGATATGATGTTTATCTTATAAATTAGTGAAATAATTCTAAATAAAAAGTGATACGCAACATAACTCATCTTAACTATTTACTTGCCCTTGTACAGTTGGTTTTTACTATAACAAACATATCCCAGCCCTTTAACATTTGATTTTTTGTGTTTGTAAGAAATAACATGCTATGTTCTTCTTTAAAGCTAGTTTCATTAATATTATTGGTTATTGCGTTTAAAAAATGTTTAATATTATTTTTTATTTTTAAACTTATGGATATTATTTTGCATTGCTAGCTCAATACATCGGCTTAAGATTAATCCAAATCTCTCAAGTTGGACGAATCTAGCAACTGTAATCATTACAGGTTTTAGATTTCTTGTGTATTGGACTTGTAATGTTTAGTATGTTTAGTCAGTGTGTCACACAGGTTTGTTTGTTTGTTTTGAATCTTGCGCAAAGCTACACGAGGGCTATCTGCGCTAGCCGTCCCTAATTTAGTAATGTAAGACTAGATGGAAGGCAGCTAGTCATCACCACCCACCGCCAACTCTTGGACTACTCTTTTATCAACGAACACTGGGATTGACCGTCACATTATAACGCCGTCACGGTTGAAAGGGTGAGTATGTCTGGTGTCATATAGAACTGGTTTCGTTAATTCACAAGTTACTTTTTGTTTCGATTGTTATATTTAGCTCAATTTTGAACAGAATTTATTGATAATTATTCTCTTGCTCTTTGATTTATATACTAAAGACGTTTCGTACTGTACTTGATAATAATTTCGCAAACAACGATTTATAAGCATAATGAAATTATGTTGTTTGTCAACGTATTATTATATTAGCATAATGTGCTTCTTTACTCAAGTATTTTACGTTAATATTACCCCATTGTTCTACTGCAAAACAAACACACATCATCATTTTTTCCCAATCACCCCTTGTTACACCCTTACAATAAAAATATTTCACTAATAATATTAAGAACCATCCTTCTGCTGTTGAATGTAAAACAACAAACATATTTCACCATGTACTGCTTACGCTACTTCTTTGCAGTTGTCTCACGTACATCAAACTTGCTTCGTCAATTAATAGTTGCCCTAATCAGTTGCTGTTGGTTTCTTTTCCAAGATATCTCTGACTCTATAAATGTTACCCAAACCATTCGATATTTTTTTTATCTTCAAAATGTTTCCCGTATGATAAACTTTTAGTTTACTATATAATATATGCTAGAATGTTTTACTTTTGATTTATGTTAAATTATCCTCTTATGTTTACTCCAAGCCATTACTTATTTTCTTGTACAATAAAAGTATTTTTCTTCAGGTTCTATTATTACTTCATAATTGAGGCATTTTTTATCACCATATCAATTAAGTATCAAACTATAATGATTTAAAAACTAGTTAGAACGATAAAATGTTCATAATAACCAAATTAATACACTTGAATATGAAAGTTTAACTTATTATAAGTGATTAAGGATAATTTCGTTACTTTTTAAGATACGTGTTATTATGAAATTAAAACCAACACAAACATAACAACTTGAAGGCTCTTCAAAATAATTTAGTTAAAGAGTTTTTGTAAATCTCCAAGATATTTAATAAAAAGTTGAACTATTTTCAATAACTGTTTAATCGAATACACTTATGTCTTCTTCTTTTTGCAACTGTTAATGTAAATGTTTAAATTATAAAAACGTAATGTAGTTTATGATTGGCAAGAGGAAACAACACCAAAGAACTTATTTTGCTCATGTGTACTTGTTTCTAAGGGATAAAATATTCCTAATTATTAATATTCGTTCACATCTCTAACTGTGGCTTACAATTTTCCAAAAGAAACATAGCTTCTATTTAGTAACATTAAATGAAAGGGTATACTCTTTCATAACAAAAACAAAATGCTTCTTATGAAAAGCTATGATATTTTCAGTTAAGTATGAAAATCAGCCTAATATTGTTTTCTTTTTAAAACTGCCAAGGCTGACGCGGATAGTACTTTTTTGTTGCTCTTTAAGTAATTTAGGTTCCATAACCGTACGCATCATTCTCATCTAAAGTTAACTTTGAAAAGTAACCGAGATGGTAAAAGAATAGGAATTTGGTGGTTGGATAAATTGTGACACCCACAAAAAACCTCTTTGTTGAAATGATATAAATTTCTTTACTTATTTTACGATAATGCTTTAAAATGACAAACCTATAGGAATGAATCATTGGAAGCTAGCTATCTTGCTTTAGAACAGAGCAGGCAGATGTAATATGCGTTACAGATTTTCAAACAAAATGTTCTATCGTATTTCCAGGAATCTAGATTGATTGCTAGGATTGAGTTAAGTAATCAATGTATACTTTAACATATGTTATTTTTATGTAAACCATTACTTAAAATAACAACCCTGCATGTTTTATGCCAATTCGTCCATATGTAATAATGTAATAAGTAGAAATGTAAAAACTAAAAGAGAAGTCAAGAGTATTTAGTCTATGGAATTTAGGTATTGATTCCTACATAATGCCCCCCCCCCCCCCAGTGGCATAGCGATATGTCTGCGGAGTTATACCGCTAGATACTCGCGGTGGGCAGAGCACAGATAGCACTTTATGTAGCTTTGTGCTTAATAATAAACAACAGCTCTACATATCAATTTCCATTAAATGAAAATAGAACACGTTCATTACTCTTATGATCAAATTTGTACGTGTCCCTACTATCTAGTAGTGATAACATGTATTTTACTTCAGTAAAAGATAACACCAGACGTGTAGGTTACGTTGGAAATGCATTAATGGCACTGGTTAACCATAATTCTATCATTAACTTGCTCAAAAACAGAAAAACAAAAAACATAAGTAATTTTAGTAACTTCGGGGGAACGTGCACTGGTTGGATGTAATAGCTTTTACGTAGACTAACTGTTGATAGAAGTGTGAGTTATATGATTATGAAAGTCTCTACAGTTGGACTTATCTAACAATAAATATCTCACAATTAGTATCATTCAAAGAACACGTATATTCTAAGTCAAAATAAATTTGTATTTTGTTTGTTGACTATCGAGTAAGACGCTGATTTCTTCGTTAACAGGGAGTTAACCAGTTTTATCCCAAAAGGTTCAGTATCAGATATATTCATATTTTCTAAGAGAATTCTTTCGTTTTCAGTTTTTGCTTCTCATGATCAAAATACAATTGTGGAAACAAATATATCTTAAATATTTGTTTAGACCTCAGTCCATGTTGGCAGTAAAATTAGTGTGTTGCCCAACGGCAAATAACATGTAATATACATTTTAGGATAGCTGTGTACAAGCAAACATTCGTTTTATTGGTTTTGATGGTAACTATACTCGTTTTTAAATCTTTTTTTATTTCCAATCCTTGTCACAGAATTAGCTTTAGGGTGTAATGAAAACTTTTAAAATCATTTTCTATCTGATATAGTATTGGTTTGGTTTGTGTTGAATTTCGCGCAAAGCTACATCAGGGCTATCTGTGCTAGCCGACCCTAATTTAGCAGTGAAATACTAGAGGGAAGGCAGCTAGTCATCTCCACCCACCGCCAACTCTTGGGGCACCCAACGAATAGTGGGATTGACCGTCACGAGATAACGCTCCCACGGCTAAAAGGGCGAGCATGTTTGGTGTGACGGGGCCTAACCATCTGGGATTGCCCGTCCTGATGAGTAATAGAATCAGTTCGATACAATAAATGACAAAATTTTATTATTGTGTTCTTCATGAATTTCTTTGTGGTTCAGTTTAGTGTAGATCAGGACCAAGAGATAGTACATTCAGAAACCCTCATCGCCTACAATATTATGACAAATTAATGCAAGCTACATTTTACACTGAAATAATTCGACTGAAAATCGCTAGGCTAGAAAATACTCATCGTTTAAGAACAACCTTGGAAGGACGAAATTTACAAACATCTGACATACTATATACTATACCCAAAATTAAAAATTTAATGATGTTTAATATGGCTTGGAAATGTACAGAGCTTTTAACTCATTAGTTATGAGCTCGTTCCACGTGTCTTACACTAAGAATGAACGTTTTGTTTTGGCGCATTTTACATACGCCACCTGACCTCGAAGTAGAATGTCCCAAGTTCGGCTTCAGAGCTGACCACCTGTTAATATTTTGTGTGTGTGTGTGTGTGTGTGTGTGATCATATGGGTGTTTATTATAATTTTGAGACGGACTGTCTTAACTGCGAGTGTTATGGCGTACATAGAGCACAGACAGTCTTAACTGTGATAAGTATGGCGGAAGTACATAAAGCACAGACAGTCAGAACTGTGAGAGACATGGCGGAGATACATAAAGCACAGACAGTCAGAACAGTGAGTGGTATGGCGGAGGTACATAAAGCATAGACTGTCTTAACTGCGAATGGTATGGTTGAGGTACATAAAGCAAAGACTGTCAGAACTGTCAAATGCGGACACAAACAGGGATAAGTCGCCTCTCGTTTTGAAGTATTCAGATCCGTAGTGGAAAATCGTGGATAAACTATCAGAAGTAATGACTGTTATCTGATAAACACTACTTTATGAATCACAGCTCATGGACTTCGGTACAGCATCTGAAATGATTATTAGAGACCAAACTGTAAGAAACAGACTTATACTTCATCTTAAGGTAAAGTATACCTGCTTTTGTGGACTTTTTTGAGATCACTAGAATTTACAACAACATCAATAGGTGCCTTATTCTTCTAAGATGAATCAATGCTCATGTCTAAACCACTGATTGACATATTTCTGCTCGAAGAGCGACATAGTGCACATAACTGAATATGAAAGTTTCGATGTCGATTCAGTTATAGTGTGTGGAGGCATCAGAGTGAATTGACAAATATACAGTTTCTTCATTTCGAAGGACTCAATGACATATAGTGACGTCGTATTAGACCCAGTTATAAGACGTTTCTAGGGTGCAATCAGAACAGATTTTTCTTGATGCAAGATAACACCTGTTGCCATATTGTTAGGGCTATCTTGTACAAGAAACCATAGAGACTATGGACTGGCTAGCAAGGTCACATCTAAAAGTGCCTTGGACATAAAGAGAGCTTGGGGCTATTACGACCGAGGAATGGAACGGAATCTCCCTTAAAGCCGTCAGCTATATGAATATAAATATGTCCCATAAATTATAAAACTATATCCATACTAATGTATAGTTCTTTCAGAAAAAATTGATACACTTAGCCCCTTACTTTAACCACGATGAGGTTGAAGATACTCTTTTCCAAAAGATTGCAACTAGCGATATGTTATCAATTTAACTGAATTATTTATTATATGCAGTAAGTATACAATAAAAAATATGAAATTTCAGGCCTAGGTTTCATTTATTTGAAGACTAATTTAGTCATAAGGTCTCGCCTCTTTCATTTTGCTTTTTTTTGTGAGTAAAACACTAGTTAACTAAATATTGTAACCTTTGCAACTCATTTAATAACTAAATTTAAGATAAACTAAGAAAGAATGTTTAAATGTAAAATATAATTTTGTATTACTATTTTGTAGACTTGCTCTATGAGTACAGCGTATAGCACAGTCCTTATGGATGAGTCCGTCCGTAATTAAAGGCTTGCATAGCATTGTAATATTAATTTGTACATATTTTGTTTAAATTGCAGATCAAACTGAAACTTACATTAAACTTTGGTATCTAGATTTCCTGATTTCCTTTTATCTGTTTTGTAGCCTGACCAATGACTTTAAAGTCCAGGCGTAATCGTCCCTACTTTTGATCAGCTTATCAGAATAGAGAGATGGACTGTTACTTTTATAACGTTCCCACAACTGAAACTGCTGAGCGTTTTGAACAGCATATCGCGGACTCAACCTTGAACCTACTGATAGACACTCTGGCACGATAATTCCAAGGTTACGGTTGGCCCATGTTGTAGAAAAGATAAACATTCCTTGTTCAATAAGTCTTATAAATACATTTATATCCACTAGGGTGTGCGGCGTTAGCGTCCACGAAATTTACATTTCTCCGTGTTTTATTGCCTTTATTTATTCTTGTTGGAATAGTTTTTGCTCCCGTTGTATTTAAACATCATTTTATTACAAAATTACAGGTCATAAAAACATTATATATCTATTTTTTAGGATAAATTTAATATATTGTAGAACACAACCAGATATGCTGTCGCCGTTTTTCACACGTAAATATGAATGACATGGGGGAGTTACCGGAAAACTGTGATCAAATCTCTTGAGAATTCAGGATATACTAAAGCTTTTAATTTCTTGGTTGTTTTGGCATGTTTGTCAGAAAAAGTGGGATGAATAGCAGAGAATACAATTTAATCACATATAAGGCTATAATATTAGTTTGAAAACCATACATCATAGATTTAGAAAGGGCCATGTTCACTTCCTCGATATGGACATTGTATATTGGTTGACATCTTTGAAGTTGAAGTCTGTATTTTCTCCAACATTTATATTTGACTATTTAGATAATAAGCTAGCCATAACTGAAGGATTGCTTTCTTAAATTCATATCTTAGATATTATAGCGTAACTTAATGTGGTATTAATTTTTGTTTTTGCCTTATTGGAAATCAGAAACTACAAATATTGCACTCATTGGTTGACGGATAATATACGAATGCAACCAAAGTAAAAATAGATTTATATACATATGTAAATAGATAGAGAATTGAATGCCAACATTTTAATAGCACACATTTTGTAATGGGAAATTAGATTGTGTATTAAGCTAATGTAAGAAGGCATAAGATGCTCGGCAATATAAATGCAAGGTAGTGATATCAATTGAGTCAGTTCCACAGGACAACATAATGTTTTGTAACAATCAGCTTGTAATTTAAATAACTTTTTTTGAAGTGGTTATTAGTATGTGGCTGTACCCCCACTTCTATGAGCTAGTCGCACTGCTGTGACATCTGCACGCGACTGGAAAACAACATGTGAAAAAAGATGCCAATGAAGGAAAATAAGGCGAAATAGCAATGATAGGGCTCGCCTTCGGCTAGCACTAGCTTCGCTATTTGTTAAACACGGGAGCCAAATCAGCTTTTCGCTAACGTTTGCCCCCCAAAAACAACAACAACAACAACAAACAAACAACAACTTCCGAGCTAAAATATAGTAAATAAGGATTATATACATTAACACTGTGATATGTCACATAAGTATCAAACATATTGTGGGCATACACAAAACATAGTACCTTCTCAGTATAAGTCGGCCGTCGGTAACATCACCATCAACATTACGATTACATGTGCATAATTTTGCAGCGTTGCACACAGTTGTAAAATCAGTCATCATAAAAATATCATTTGCTTGCGTTGTAAAATATTCGATTATCAATGCTTGAATAAATTAGACAAGCGAAACACTGTAAACTAAGTAATCAGGGCCGTGCTCAGGGAAGCCAGAGTACGACTAGCCACTATTTGTTTTTTAATTATTCTTATCTTTGGGTCTTCTTCGCAACTGTTTATATTTATTAAATATTTCAATGATAAATTAATTAAGCTGTTATAAAACATTGAGGATGAAATAGCTATTATTTGATCAGTCTATTAAAAAAAAATCTTAAAGTCGTCTACAACAAGGATAAACCCGCATTAAATACATGAACCACACGTTTTCTTATAAGTTTTTGTTTTATAACACTCATGCTCCTCGATAGACCGGAGTATTAAATAAGGTTTATTAATTACTGGGTTGATTTTTAGTTCTGATCTGCGAATGTAACATGCTTTGATCAGAAGTTATTGATAACCGTTAACAGCATTTTAATTAAGATCAATATAATATTTTTTTACGAACTTTCAGAACACCAAGTTCATTAAATCCGCGTTACGGCTTTTGTTCTTCAGATGAACGGCTAATGAATCACATTGCGGCTCTTTGAAGTTTATCGTTCGTATGCCACTCACATGACAATACTATACATTAAGATTTTTAGAGTCATTTGCACAATAGTTATTTTATATAACTATTTGTGTAGCTTTGCGCTGAACTGTTTGTTCATTTGTTGTTAATCACAAAGCTACCTGTGAAGTATTTAAGAAGGTTTGGAACATATCTATTTAAATCTTTCTTTTTTTTCAGAATTTAGCTTTGTATGTTTGTTTGTTATTAAACATAAAGCTACACAATTAGTTATCTCTGCTGTGCCCACCGTGGGTATCGAAGTCCGGTTTTTACTATTATAAGCTCTTAATCTCATCACTTATTGCCGAGACATCGGGGAGCGTTTAAGACAGAACAAGGACATGCAGGAATTATAATTTGTT
>NW_013665626.1:1568472-1591320 GCF_000517525.1 Limulus polyphemus
AGCGTTTAAGACAGAACAAGGACATGCAGGAATTATAATTGTTTTTGAATTTCGCGCAAAGCTACACGAGGGCTATCTGCGCTAGCCGTCCCTAATTTAGCAGTGTAAGACTAGAGGGAAGGCAGCTAGTCATCACCACCCACCGCCAACTCTTGGGCTACTCTTTTACCAACGAATAGTGGGATTGACCGTCACATTATAACGCCTCCATGGCTGAAAGGGCGAGCAAGTTTGGTGTGACGGGGATTCGAACCCGCGACTCTCAGATTGCGAGTCGAGTGCCTTAACCACCTGGCCATGATTATTTTTTTAGTAATACTGTTCAACAGTGACGAAAAAAGTGTTTGTTTCTGTGCAGGATACTTCTTTACCGTGAATAGTACATGAACATTTTAATATTAATATAAATTATAAAAATACAAAAAAATGATTAAGGAAATTATTCTTTAAAAATCTAAGGAAAATATTCAAATTATTATGACATCAGAATAAGAGAAATTGCAATCTAATTGTACACTTATGGTTATACTTTCTTATTAACTTCATAAAACCTTACAGTGTGATTCTAGTGGTCAAAGATCATTTTAAACAATATAACAAGTATTTAATACTGGCCTGAGTGTTAGTATGCCGGATTGTAAATGCGAGTTTCTATGGTTCGCGACCACATATCGTGGGTGTGCTATAAGAGCAGCAGCTAAATCTTACTACATACCGTGGGTGTGCTATAAGAGCAGCAGCTAAATCTTACCACATACCGTGGGTGTGTTATAAGAGCAACAGCTAAATCCTACTACATACCGTGGGTGTGTTATAAGAGCAACAGCTAAATCCTACCACATACCGTGGATGTGCTATAAGAGCAGCAGCTAAATCCTACAACATACCGTGGGTGTGCTATAAGAGCAGCAGCTAAATCCTACCACATACCGTGGGTGTGCTATAAGAGCAGCAGCTAAATCCTACCACATACTGTAGGTGTGCTATAAGAGCAAGAGCTAAATCCTACCACATACCGTGGGTGTGCTTTAAGAGCAGCAGCTAAATCCTATTATTCGATTAGAGGCGCCCAACTGTTGACTGTGGTAACTGCTTGGTTATTTATTGGTTAAAACTTGGTATTAATCTGAGCCATTATAAGTTTTCATAATTAAGGAGGAAGCAGAAGATGAATTATAAGAAAAGAGCGTGAAAAGTGATATTTATGAGCTATTGTAAAGAATCATATATGTGTATACGATTATATGCTACACTATTTACGAACTAAAGTAAATAATCAATTTACAAGTATTAAAGAGAAAAACGAAATTCTCATGAGTTTTAATTTTATTTTGCTGATGAATTATTTAATATTATATTCTTTTAAACAACTATTTATCTTGATATTACCTTATTTCTAAAACTGATATCTAAAGAAACTTATGTAAAGATAATGAGATATTCTAGCTATATTAAATATTTTAAAGTTTAGAACCTGTTTAATATTTGTTTACTAGGTTAGGATAACAAAATCAAGTCTCATCTATATTCCTAAATTTTGTGCTTCTGGACGAATTAATATCCCATCGATTAGTTCTTAATTTATTACCTAAAACTAAAATTCCGATCTGGGTGTTCATCTCTTGTAGTTTCTTTTTGGTCTATCAAAAAGTTTTTTAGTTACTCTACTCATTAATCTAACTAACATAAAAAAATACACGAATGTCGTGGATCTACATCCTTAAGTAAGATTGACTATCCTCGAGTACACTGGCACAGCTTGAGCTGGAAGATCTACTATGATTGCCCTCTAGTGTTCAATAAACACTAACCTGTGTAAGACGCGTAAATATGCATTGTTTCATTCTGACTATATAAACACAACAGCATATCTTTGAATGAACCTGCTAGTTTTTTGTTTTGTTTTTCATATAGTTATAGAGGAAAAATTAAAACTTTTAACAGATTTTCATTCCTGTAATTTATTGATAAAATGATGATGGTTTTGCTCGTTATATGTTTTACTACACCATCAGGCTTAAGAGATGTATAAGTTTGAGTTGGATGCTCTGTTAATATTTGTTTTACAGAAGATGGATACACGTCTGATACACAATACTACACAAATGGACTTACTGTAAGGAAAAGTCGAACAATACGAGTCCTGCAGATGTTTACACACCAGGACTGAGAAGAACTATTTATGCAAATCTATTGGGCTATATATTTATAAACGTATGTATAATTTACACACAAACACACACACACAAAACCAAGTATGTATTCTGGAAAAACCGATAGATATTTAAAAAAGTAAAAGAATAATGTCTTTTAATGCATAATATATGTAAAAAAATAAATTAGATGTCCAA
This sequence comes from Limulus polyphemus, assembly GCF_000517525.1. Taxonomy (NCBI): domain Eukaryota; kingdom Metazoa; phylum Arthropoda; class Merostomata; order Xiphosura; family Limulidae; genus Limulus; species Limulus polyphemus. The sequence goes on from NW_013665626.1 coordinate 1,570,824, forward strand.
TCCTAATAACTTATCTGTTCATTTAATAAAGTCCTTTACTCTTTCTTTCTTCTAGCTCCACAAACAAAGTGAAAATAGAATAAAAAAATCGATCAAATTAACCTACCAAAATCTTGATAGACCATAAAGTTAATATAAAAATAATACTGTGCGAGTAAAAACACTCTACATAATATACTGATTCATAAAAGAATATTGTCTACGAGAGTTCTCATACGCTGTATCTTTTTATAAGGTATCACGTTCTGATCCGACTCAACAGACACCTATTCATCTTAGAAAATAAATCTCCGCTAAAGAAAAAAGTATTTTCTTTGTTAGAACAAAATTTAAGATGTCCTTCTACAAAGTGTCGGAATTACGTCAGCTAACCCTGACAATGAAAACTACAGTGTATGGTGGAATTTTAACTTGTGGTAACAGCGTTTGTACCATCATCAGCTGAAGGCGTCGATCTTAAGTATTGTTACCACTGATTAGTGTAATTAAATATGATGAAAACACTATTTGGTAGCTCTCTTTGGAGCTGCATATAAATATATGTTTTCGTTAACATTCCTTACGTGGTGAATCTTCTGCTGCATTCGTGTATATGTTTGAAAGTAAAATAAACGTCTACTCATGAAGTTATTTGACTAGTAAATAAATTGCTAATGTCTAACAAATAAAGAAAACGATCAATTTTTGATATTTTCTGATGAGTTTTTATTTATCAAAATCATTTCACTGAGAACGGTTACTAGGAAGCTGGTTCGTTTGATGAATTACTTTAAAAGTGTGTTGAAAAAAGAAACAACTCAAAACTAGTGAACCATTAAATAGTCATCCTTGACGATAAGAATGACCAACACAAAATGCAACTTATTTCTAAGCGTTCAATCCTATGCCAAAGATAGACATGGTAGCTAATATAACCTCCGGTGGATCAGCGGTAAAAAATCGGTCGGGTTTCGATACCCGCGGTGACAGAACATAGATAGCGCATTCTGTAGCTTTGTGCTTGACCAAAAACAAAGAAGCTAATATAGACGCAGTATAAAATAAATTGTTGTCTTTAAAAGAAACATTTTAATACAGTGAATAACATTTTTCTTTCTTTAATAAATGAACGAATTGATAGGATATTGGTATATCAGATTATTGATGAATTTCTTATCCACATGAACAGATCATAAATGTGGAAACTTAGCATGTCAAAGGCCTGTAAATTTAAATTAACTTACCTGTTTGAATTACTATGGTTATTTGTCTTGGATATAAAAAACATATTATTTGTTTAGTTTTTAGTCCCATCGTAGGCAGTTTTGATCATGAATAAGAATATTCTAAAAATTGTTTAAATGGTCAGATTGTTTCCTTCTTATATTCTACTTTTACTAAGAAACTGAATAATAAAGGCTTAGGAGAATGACGAATAAGATCTGTTGCCAAAACGTGAACTGGATTGCAAACAGTATAACTAGTACAAAAAATAGCAGATGTAGTTACAAATCTTTATCAAAATAATAGGCTGTGAACACAAACTGTAAATCAAATGGTGTGAAAAACTAATATTAGTTACGATGGTGCATGAAGTCTTTATTATAGTAACTGTTCATTCTGAGAAGTTGGGATACGTGTTTTTCAACACTTACATTACTTGTACAAGCATGCTACATAAGTCCAAGGAGTTTATCGATTACTCAGCCACAAAGTGAAATCTAGGAGGATAACCTGAGCTGATATTATAAAGCACTTTAATGTGACCCAGTTTGAGTCAATAATTAAATAACCAGGATGTGATAGTTACTAGGTGAGAAGGTTTGTTACTAGGGAAACTTCGACAACAACAAAATTGTGATCTACTTGGATATGAGAGAAAACTGTTCACGTTTAAAGTCATACGCTCCTCGCCTCTCAACATAACTGTCTTTAGGTGAAAATTACAAATAATGAAATGAACCTACCAAAGTTGATTCTATTTCTCAATAGAGCATAAACGTATAAAGATAATATAAAAATATATTAATAAAGCATAAAACAATTATAAAATTACAAAAAATAAATAGTTGAATGATCTATTTTAAACCTAATTTTTGATTTAATAATTAAATGTTAATCAATTAAAATCTTTTATCGGTATTTTAGCTGTTTAATAGCAATAATGAACTTATGAAAGAATACGTAATTGGAGTTTTGTATGTTGTACATATAAAGGCATCTTCAAATAATATATAAAAGAATATATTTTTAACAAAATTGATATATTTTTTTATTTTGATTAAGAACGTGTCTAACCTAAAAGTTGTTAAATAATATTAAATGTGCTTTGTACTACAGAAACACTATTCGTTACAAAAACAAATTAAGTAAAACTGGTCAGATTTGTTTAATTTTTATACTGTTCTTTAAACTTGTGAGAGATATTTGTAATAATAAATATATTTTCCCTATCTTGTAAGCCATCTTATTGAAGTCTTAGCAACACGGGACTCCTTCAAAGAGGTTTTTGCAAGTTGATTTAAAATCCAGTTTATAGGAGTTCTAATATTATATAACGTACACGCTTAATATTTTTTTTCATCAAGTATGCTTTCATTTAACCGTAAATCATTGGTTGACCTATCATGATTATATTACATTTTTACGTCTTTATAAAAATATATGATTTCCAATTATTATACAATATGCGGCTAGTAAAATGAAAGCAGATTACTATTACATAAGACATTATGAGCAATTGGGTTCATTCTATTCGATAACTTAAAAACAAAAGAGATTGATTTGAAAGCAGCAATAACTACAATCAAAAGTTCATCAACCTTTCTTGCTGTTTCAAGAAAACCATTGAGACTCGCCTTCTGAGTATATGAATATGTAAATCAAATATGCAATTGTTTTAAGTTTCGTATTAAGACTGAAGCGAGAATTCAGAATAAAATTGTGAAGTATTTCACATAAACAGAAACTTTTTCACAGACGGAATTTCATTTGAAAGCATCGAAACTTAGACAGAAACTTCTATATAGAAAAAAACGAGACTTCAACAAAGAGGAGCGCATGCGTTTCGATATTCGTGGCGAAAGAATAGGACTACAACATTTTTGCCTCTCTATGAGCTCCTAAAAGCGAATAAAGGCAAAAACAATTTTGAAACAAGATAGGGACATAATGAAAAGCCTCGTCAAACACGTGAAACGGGAAGGAAACTTGATCTTTAAAATCTTTCGTAGTGTGACCCACTTTTTTTTTTCTGAGATAGATGCAAATCTGTGACCAGGAGAACTACTCTTCTTGCTTATATGCTACCAAGTGATATGTCTTGTCCACAAGTACGAAATTAGATAGGATTTTCTGTCTGCTATTAGATGAGCAGAAAGATTCTCCAGGAGACATAACATTATCCGATGTTTCGCATACAAATAGAAATTTAGCAATTCACATTGAAGTAAACTCTGATAAGATAGGTTTCACATTTGATAGGATCCAGCGAATCCCATTAATGGTGTACAAGACAAAAGTATGTTTGTTTGAAATTAAGCACAAAGCTACGCAATGGGCTATCTGTGCTCTGCCTACCACGGGTATCGAAACCAGGTTTCTAGGGTGGTAAGTCCGCAGACATATCGCTGTGCCACTGGGGGCACAGAAGTATGGATCAAAGGTTTTTCAAATAATCACAAAATTTTTGAATACGTATCCGTTACTCATTGCAACAACTTTCTCTGGCAAATACTCTTTGCAACGAAGCTAGTTGTTTATGTGGGTTTTTCGAAATGAAGGATAAAGGTCAGTTATCATAGTTTTCAGAAGTAATTTTTCAGACTTTTTTTATTTACTGTATATACAACGATCGACAATATGATACACTTATCAGCTTGTTCTTTAGTTAGTACTAAAGTTCTTTATAAAGATTTAGTTTTATAAATCACAGCTCTTCAGCAGACAATATCTTGAAGTTACAAAAGCATGAGAAGTGCTCAGTAATGACTGTAATTTTCCTTAGTAATTGAGAAAGGATGGCTTTGACAATGAAAAAGTCAAAGAAGCAGAGAATTTCACTTGAAAGAACTACACATTATAACAAGAACTGGGATTAGGTTCGTGTTATATTATTCTTCAAGAATCGACCGAAAATCCTGTGATTTTTTCTGTATTATTATCCCATCTATATTATGAGCTTCACAGGATACCTGATCATCCTTATGTGATTTTTTAATCTTAACTGAAGAGAAGATGCCGAAACGTTTTGGAAAAAAATAGATATAACATATATTTTCAAAACTACAAGAAAAACACAAAATGATACCGTGTTGATAAAACGTTCGCTTTAAAATCAAATTATTCCACAATTTCAATAAATATTTGTATTATTGATAGTTTGTTGTTGTTTTTCCACTTACATGTTTCGTCTTTAAAAACATCTTATCCAAAGTCAGAAGGTATTTTATAGCGAAACAAATCATAATTGTAATTAGACAATATTTGCCAGAGAAATATGAACTCTTGAGTTCCTTGCTTTAAATACTAATTTTTTTATGAAAATCATATTTTCTGAATAGATTGTAACATAAATTTATGTGAATGGACCATTACCTCGTGTAAAATAAAATGGTTAGTTGGAGCAGTCAGTACCTAACATTTTTACGAACAGCATTGTTTGAAATTTTGCACCGTAGCCAGTGAAATCATTTTCGAAAACAGGAAATTATTAATTATTCTGAGATAAGATAGAGGGAAAATTGCACCTTCTTCCTCAATATATATTTTAGTAGCTTATGTGAGGTATGTACTGCTATAAATGGTTCATTACAGCTAGACGTAGAATATTACAACATATACAGGAGGAAACATAGCTCAGATGAATATGCTGCTGAAGGTAATGAAGAAAATTATTTCCTTAATCTGTTATAGGATTATGATAAGGAACTTTCAACTAAATACATGTTCTCTCTAATTATTGAACAAACATTATGTATGAATTAAACCCAGAAACTGAGCTAATTGCTGAGTTGTCAATCGTAACTATATGACAAAATATTTCCAAGTAAGTCATTAAAGGAAGTTTTTAGAAGTCCGAATGTTGTGGAGTAAATAATTTCGAACACAATAACTTTCCATCAGTTAAACTTTGCTTCATTTGTTCATTAAAATTGCTTAGTTAAATAACAGAATCCTAAAATAGTGTTTTTTTTAGCTATTTTCCTTCAACTTCCCCCCAAAAAATGTTCCACTAAGCATTTTATCCGCGTCACATTCTAACTTATTCGATTTTAACTAATGGAAGGCTATACGAAAACTGTAAGATACAATGTTTTCTTCACAAATGTCTAGGGAGACAAAATTTGCCTGTTAGCTTGATATATCATATACTTCCGTCCACTTCGATTACATCCTTCCTCAAAATCCAAGAGCTAAATTAAATTATAAGATTTGATCACAATCTTTATATGCTAATGAATCGAAATTCAAAGTTTCTTTGAAGAGAACTGGCAAGGAGCTATCAGAATGAAACTATAAGTCCATGAAGTGTTGAAATAACCCTATTTCAAAGATATGATTATATATATATATATAATTTTTTAACCTTATAAATAAGAAGCTGAGAACTGGCGCTCTTTCAGGGTGGATTTCATACTTCGATAAAAATATATCAGTAATTAATAATATGTCTTGCCTGATCTTACTCGTTACTGTAACCACATTTTTCAACAAAAACGAGCTATGACTACCTTATCTACCAAATCACTTACCACTACATTAGACACGAGAAGAGAATAATTTGTAGCAAACCTAAGTATTTAAAAAAACATCTTTGTGGTTGTTTGTATTATTTTAGAATCTCATAACAGTAATCTTACACTCAGTAATGGATTGAAAATCCTACAAATTTCTGAGCGTTATATATGATCAGTTATTTATAAGAGTTTCTATATTATACACAATCAATCTCTTCTGGAGATTAGGTCAATGTAATTTAAACAACCTATCATACCATAATACAAATGAACAAGTACAATTAATTATTACATTTTTGTGACTGATTATAATAAATACTTCTTTAACTTTATTGTACGAACTTATAATATCATCAATAATACCAAAATTATTAGTACAACATTCTTTGATTTACATCTGAAACCAATTTTGAATTACAACTATTCTTCTATTCATTATTTTACAGTTAAAACTTTATCTTTGATTTATTAACAAAGTACTCTCAGACGACGTGTATCACGGAACATGTCTTGTTTTTTGTTTGTTTGTTTTTGAATTTCGCGCAAAGCTACACGAGGGCTGTCTGCGCTAGCGTCCCTAATTTAGCAGTGTAAGACTAGAGGGAAGGCAGCTAGTCATCACCACCTCACCGCCAACTCTTAAGCTACTCTTTTACCAACGAATAGTGGGATTGACCGTCACATTATAACGTCCCCACGGCTGAAAGGGCGAGCATGTTTAGTGGGACGGGGATTCGAACCCGCAACCCTCAGATTGCAAGTCGAGCGCCCTAACCATCTGGCCATGCCGGGCCGGAACATGTCTTAGACATGAAACATGATTTTTATATTCATAAACAATTTCAAACCATGATGAACTAAATCCAAAATGCATAATTATAGTTTCTAGTACGACTCTAGAGATAATGATTGAGAACCACAATGAGCAACTCCCAAAACACACACAGCATGTAACATAATGAAACACTTCAAGGATACAATCCATAAACTCGTAGCATACTTAAAAGAAATTTACTATTTACAAGAACAATGAACAAGTTATAATAAAAAGAAAGGAAGATAACAAATATTTAGATTCTTTTTACATAAATCATAACTTCCGATTATAAAGCTGCCAACAACTTTCTTTTCATTTGTAAAGAAGAGCAACAATATATATGTATATATACACACATAAAACTCCAGGACCAAGACACTTAATGTTAAATACAAAACAAGTTAATGTTCATAACAATTTTCAACTTGATAAATTCCATATATATATATATATATTTATGACAACTGAAATAAAATATTTAAAATTCATACCATTTGTCAACAAAGTGGAAATGGTATAATTTTTAAAGGAAAATGTATGCGGTCATAGCACCCAAAAGTGCTGGAGATACTCCGTTTACCAGACATTATCCGAAAAAACAAACATAAAACAAAACACAAATGAATCAAGAGATTACTGTCACGGAAGATCAATTAAGGTTTAGGTGTTGGATGCTTTAACCATCAGTGTCCTAACACCTACTATCATTTAGCATCCGCAGTCAAATGTAAGCATGGTAGTCATCCTTAAAAAGTTTAAGATTTTAAAAGTAACATTATAGTAGAAATTTTGTTGTGACAAAAACACCATTAATTATTCTCGCTAAACACCCAACCTACACCATTCAGACAATTATTATGAGTGACAAGAATTATGAACCCTTATTTAAATAGTTCAGTGATAACTGAACACTCATCTTCCTCCTTTGTCAACTACATTCAGGTACAGTCCAGCTAGACTAAATAAGTCCAGCTATTTAAAATTGTCACTTTTCAAATAGCAAATTAAAATTTAAAGCTAGTATTTAAAGGATTTAGATGTTCTTGAAATAATAGTGACCTGTTATGATCGCAAGATAGAAATAAAATTAACCATTTCATATAAAAATATTTCAATAACTTGCAGTGTTTATTGCAAAATAATGTTAAAACTTAAATAATTTCCCAACTTTCATACCTATTGTGTTTAAATTTGCCTGATTGGCATTATCACGGTGGCAACAGCGGCGTGTATTATCATGCACCAACTCATCCTTGAAGACTTGGCCCGAGTATGCTGTATTGATCAAGATGTGTACATCTTCAAATTACAAGAAGAAGAACTTCTGAGAATATCTCAACCAGAAATATGCAGAGTAGTTGGCAGTTTGAGTCTGTGTGACTGCGTGCATAACTCAGTAATAATGTAAAACAGGTAAGTTCACCAGTGTTCAAAAGAACAGCAAAGATGGACCTAGACCAATTTATTAAATGTTTCAAGCTAGGTGGGGTCACATTCGTCATGATACATCTTTAGATTACAAGAAGAAAACTAAATGAAAACATCTTGATTGGATTTTGATAGAGAAACTGGAAGTTGGAGCCTGTGTGCACCACTCATTTGTGAGGTAAAACAGGTAAACCTATCAGTATTTAAAGGAACAGCAAATAATTACCTTTTAAAGAGCCAAGCAATCTATGGGACCCAGTTGAAAACTTAAAGGCGAGAAACCCGAGAGAACTTGGCCACACATGTTGATGGTTTAAAAAGACTACAGAAAATAGACATTTTATACTGCACCACCAAGGATTTAAGAATGTCTCATACCTCATGGAGACAGTTTCAGTAATGACATAGTTTAAAGCAATCACATCAAGCCATACCCTGCAGCAAAAGAGGAAGCCAGAAGGAGTGGCCATTGAAGCTGTGGGCCTAACTTTGAAATTGCCTGTTTAATCCATTATTCCAACAAATCATTGAATATATGACGAACCATTGCTCCACAGGCTCAACTATAGGAGAACCACTAAACATCACGATACATCAACATTGAATGAACGAACACCGTTATAGTTTCAGTTTCACCCCAAAATACCAAGGGTGTGAAGGAAAAACATATACTTTAACTGTGGCATGCCTGATCACTAATTGTGGGAATGCTTATACCCTGTTTTGAGATAGTACCATCAGATGCACGCACTTTTCAGGGCAATGTCACAACAGATGCAGGAAGATTGGCAACAAGAAGGGATGCAGCAGCACCTACTGGCTTAAAGTAGTAAACCTGAGTTTGATTTGGACACCATTTTGAGTGAGTGCAACAGTTAGCTCACACCTAAGGTCATGATAGGTGTCACATGTATTTGCCAATAATGATACAGAGACACGAGGTTGAGTTCCTAGAGAACACTAGATCATCCAGAACCTTATTCGACCTTGCCGTATGTCTGGCATACCATGCTAAGCACTACTTTGTGCTGGGTCAGCATCCATTGAGATAGATACTAACTTGTATCTGTGCACACCCTCTTTCTGTCACAGCCTTTTAGTTGTGAATTCAATCCTATGCTACCAACTGGACTCCTGACTTTCCTTTGCTGAACACCCTGATCACTTTCAAATTTGATAATGGAGTCATGATCTTGTGAATTGCTTGAAAACATACTGTGCTTATGAGAGCATTGTGATAAAATACCCCCAGTCCTAACGACTGGAGCCCAAGACAAAGTACCATCATGGACGATGCACTGTGGGAGTTTTTACTTCATCATATGTTGATGGTGTGATAAGTACTTACCATGATTGAACTAGTGATGATATTCCAAGGTTCAATGCCAGAGGTGATCGTGGAAAACGATCATTACATCATTCAAAAGAGACACCAGACCCATTGCAGAACGCTGTAAATAATGTCATAATCTTCAATTCATTATAATCTGTTTTTCTCTTGTGATTATTTTGCATTGTATTTCATTCTTCATACGGTTTTGTGGGACTTATTTAGTCATTTAAATTTTAATGTGTATATGGTTTAAATTAATTTTTGTATCCTTCTAATATATAATTTTATAATAACTGATAAGTATTTTTATTACCATTTAACTGGATTGAGTTTTACATTATATTGTGTAATATGATTTACTGTATTTTTATATTTTATTTATTGTTATTATTTTTTTAGTTGTAACTAGTTGCTAGATAAATATGTTAACTTTCGTTGCTTTTCTTTTGGTGACATGTTGTGCATGTCACCTGAGGGAAATAATTACCACATTTCACAACCAGTTATTCTTTTTTTTAAAACTTGGCCAATAACGTCGATTTTAAGTTTGGGTGAGATTGTCCTTTATATAAGGAAGGGAGGGATTGTAATGACTGAAATAGTTAGGAATTTCACCTTTCCATAACTAGTATGGAATATATCATTATTCGGGTAATATTTTTTCTAAATGCCCATGCAGTTTCTGCATGTAGTTAATTATATTCATGTTGACCAGATGTCCCAAGGTGGAGAACATATTCTGATCTCTTTACTGCAACCTTTATATGTATAGGTTTGCTCGAAAATAACCTATTCAACAGGCAGTAGAGAAACCTATACACCAGACTTGGCTTAAGGTTGCGTGTATAACATTCGTTGAAATATATAACAGTTATACTTGAGGGATATTTGACTTTATTTGCTTCGTTAGAGTCTATAAGTTAAGCATTTCCATGATTCTGTATCTTGAGTTATCTTACTCTTGCCAATCCCAGCAGCCAAACGAGACAAGAGAAACCTGGCCAGTTTAGGTAATAAATCACTGTGTTTGTGTTTAACAAGGAATTTTTCTTTATGTTTTCTTGTTTTGCTTCACTGTGATATCAGTGACCTTGAATACCAAACTCAGAAAAATTATCGTTGTTTCAAGATACGCAAATTCTTACATGCTGTGTATTGTTTTTTATTTAATAACACATTTAAACAATTCGGACAACATATTTCTAGCAAATACAAGAAGTACTTCTGGATGGTAATTTAAGTTGAAGGTTTATATATACATTTGAACTTGAGTTTTCAATAATAACAAGTAAAAACAAGAACTAAAACAAAGCTTTTCACGTTAGTCGCGATTGTAGATTATATATTGATAATGTTCTCTTACCGAATTATTAAGGTTTCTCTTCTTTCTCCAAACACTTTTATTCAACACAATTCACTCTGGAAAACATATTTTTTATTACAAATAAAACATATGTCCTGAAATTAGATACAAGCAATAAAAGAAACAATTTTAATTTTGAAGATACAAACTCTCCATTTATCAATACTTTGTTTATTTACAATTTGCTGCACCGCTACACAAAAGCAACCTGTACATATTCATCCCTAATTTTGAATTGGCAGAAAAGAAGGAAAGCAGTTAATCAGCAACACTAACCGCCACCCTTTGGACTATATTTATCTTCTCAGAGTGGTAATCGTAGCACTAGAGACACCGTTAATTGGCTGGCTGCTTCAGGAGGAGGGGGTAGAGACGATTATGTCATAGTGCCATGCATCAGACATAATTACGTCACAGTTTCATTAAGCGGCACCAAAGGGTTCCACTGTCTTAAGGGAGGGTTGGTTTCATAGTTCCACAAAGTGGTACCAGAGGACGCATTAGTATGGTGAGCGCGCAGATAATTCGCGAGAAAACCATCAGAGGGTGATGTAGATCAATGTGTCTCAACATGTCATCAATGTCTTTATTTAGTTACTTGTTCTAAACTGTAAAACTATTATTTGTATTTAATAGAACAGTTTTTGACATTCTTTGACACTTTATTATTTTCTCATAACAAAGATCTTACAATCTGATCTAAATAAAAGATATATCTGTTAAGGACGTATTTACATGAAAACGTTTTGCAACACATTCATGAACAAACATATCACTGGTATCTTTGTGGGATCTAAATATGATAACAGTTTTCATTTCAACATAAGTTGACAGTAATAATAAACATAATATATACAATATTGTCTGCACACAGACGAATATAGTCCATGCAGTACTTTTTTATTGTAAGTCCACGTTCGACAGTTCTTAATAAAATTTCTTATGTTGAGGTTATGCGGAGGTAACCGTAATGTATCGAAATATTGCCCTTTCTCATCTCGAACAAAATAATGACAGATCACCTCCAAACTTTTTTTACATACACAAATGATGTGAGAGTATCGAATAAATTTCTATAGTGTTCATAGTTTCTTACATATCAGTTATGATGTTTTTAGATTGATCAATTTCTAAAATGGACTGTAATCCTCTATAGGAGAGAACATTTATAGTGTTGGGCAAGGTACTACCAAAACATATTTCAATTAGTAAATGTCCCTGTTTCACCGAGTTAAAGTGTGAATCTCCAGCAGATATATCAGGTGTCAGATTAAAAGCAAGGAGTGTATATGCTCCCGAGTATTGGTCATATCCTATGTCAATTCCTTGATCTTGAAACTGTTTTCCTGCTCCACTAAATAATGTTTCATAGCTTCATGCATGCAACTCAGCATCAAAATCTGGTTGTAAAAGTCGAGCAGGAAACTATTTTTCATCGACATTGATTGCCACGGAATTGATACTATAATCATTATCAACACATCCTATAACAAGACATGTGGGTACTTGATCAAAAGATGCATTATCGATAGATATTTATAAGTTTCTCTGAGGAATTGAAAACGATTTTCACACTATATATTTCATAAGATATGTAGCTATTTCTTTCTAAAATGCTTTAGCATGCAACAAAATGACTGAGAGTCTGATCTTGAATCCCGATTCATCCTTTGACATAATAGAAAATGACTTTTTTACTTTGTACGAGCTGGAGTTTTAAATTTAAACCAATGGGCAAGAACTAGTTGTGCAAAAAGATGTCTGAATGTAGATGACTGATCATGTTGACTGCTTTATTATAACGTGTATCTATGTGTTGGTCTTTGATAAACTAAACTAAACGATAGAAGGAAATAATAAAGGAATGATAAACACAACCATAATCACAAAAAATATAATTTGCTATCTCACACCTCTTCCTCCTTGTAAAACTAAATGATGACATTAATCACTTCGTATAAAATATCCCTCTTTATAATGACATCATGAATCCTTTACAGTTCAAGTAATATACAAGAAATATACAATTCACGTTTTTGAATATTCAGCTAGATCTTCTATATATGTAGAAATATATTAGATCGTCAAGAAATTAATATCACGTTTTGGAACACTTTCATTAATCACCCCCTAAAAACGTACATCACGTAAATAGTTAAACGAACCGCATAAACGTCACGTTAGTGTAGCTTTTGTAATGTGTAAAGCTTAGTATACTCTAATCCCTTATAGTGATGGCACACGACGAGGCACACATTCGGCATGTAATGCTGTTTGAATACAAGAAGGGGAACAACGCCTCTGTAGCCACAAAGAATATCAAAGAAATTTATGGAAATGTTTCGAACGTTCGTAAGTGTCAACGATGGCTCAGCAAATTTCGTTCAGGTGACTTTTGCCTTAAAAACAGTAATGGCAGGGGCCGACATGTTGGAATTAATATTGATGCTCTGAAGATGCTTGTTGAGTCTAACCCAAGGCAAACACACCCGTGAAATGGCCCTGAAATTGCATGTCTCTCATGAAACAATACGTAAACATCTAATGAATGTGGGAAAACTCCATAAAGAAGGTGTTTGTGTGCCTCACGAACTCTCTGATGATCACCGTTTCCAACTTGTGAATGTTGCTTCGTCTCTTCTGGCGCGTAATGCGCGTGAGCCATGTTTAAACAGAATTGTCACCGGTGATGAAAAATGGATTATCTATGCGAATATCAAACACCAAAAACAATGGCTCTGTCCTAGCCAAAAACCCACTTCTGTCCCCAAAATCTGGACTCCATCCGCAGAAAATGATACTTTGCATATGATGGGACATCGAAGGAGTGTTTCATTTCGAACTCCTTAATCCACAGCACACTGTCAATGCAGAGATCTATAGTAAACAACTGGAACGTTTAAATCAAGCCCTTCATCAGAAACGCCCTTCACTCGTTAATCGGAAAGGTGTTCTTTTCCACGACAATACACGTCCACATATGGCATGTTTAACGTAACACAAGATTACGGAGTTGAGTTGTGAAGTTCTCCCCCACCCAACATATTCTCTAGATATAGCACCATCAGATTCTTATATTTTTCATTCGCTGCAATACCATTTTAATGGGAAAAGGTATGCAAATGTGGAAGGTGTTAAAGAGGACATCAACATGCTTTTTGCTTCAAAGCCAAGTAATTTCTTTTATCAGGGCATTAACAACCTGATTGTAAGATGGGAAAAGTATCATCGATAAGAATGGAGACTATTTCATTTAATAAATATTTTGTTTTGATATATATATATAAGTTGTTCGGGTTTTTTCATCTAAAAAAAGCGACATTAATTTCTTGACGACCCAATACATCTTTATATTAGAAATCGTCCTATAGCTGCACCTGATCTAAAATATTTTAATTCACACACTAATGGGTTAACACATTTTGTAATTTCGAAAGGTTCATTCCACTTTGGAGCAAATTTTGCAGTAAAATTATTTTCTGCAAAAGATAAAGGACGTGTCTTTAATAATACTAAATGGCCTACTTTAAATGTGTCTAAGCATCTCTTATGATTGTAGGCTTGTTGCTGTCGCTTCCGAGACTTTTCAACATTGGATCTTGCCTTCTGTATGGCATATTGTAATTCTGCTGTTCATTCGTCAATGGTTGGTGGTGCTTTTGGGTATTTCATCAGTCAGTCCCAAGGAAGGAAGATATTATGTCCCAAGCAAAGTTCGGCTGGCATGTAACCTGTAGAATCATGAATAGAAGTTTTAATGGCTAGAGAAAATTCAGATAAATGATTATCCCAACTTCGATTATTTTTTTAATATAAGTGATGTTAGAGTTAGGATGATATTGAGTTGTAAAGATGTTATAAATTCACATAGCTTTACAAGCTTCATCCATCAAATGAGACACAAACTGTGGGCCATTATCATATACAAGAGGAATACCATATTTACACAAATATTCATTAATTAGTTGTTGTTTTTTTAAATCATCTTCTCGGTTATTTGTTTGAGAGGATAATTCAACCCGTTTACTGAAATAATCTGTTATAACCAACAAATAATTATTTCCTGTCCTAGATTTAGGATTAGATTCCATGATGTCTACTTCTATTATCTCACCAGGCACCAGGTTCTATTAGTTTAGTGCTTTGCATAAATACAGTTCGCCACTTCTGACCAAATTTAGTGATTTGACTCACATGGCATGAAAACACATAATTTTTAATGTCCTTCTCAAATCAGATCAATAACCCTATCTGGATACTTTGGCTATTGTTTTTCGGACACCTAGATGAGTAGCCATAGGATGATCATGCAATTTGATTAATATTGCCAGTCTCAATATTTTGGGAATAACTAGTCTGAATTCACAATTGCTATAACCCTTTTTTTGTGTATAAAGAACATTTCCATTAAAGACATGGTATGTGGATTTAGTTAAAATCTCTACAATTATAGAAAAATCATCTGATATTGGTACAGTTTTCAAATAAGAGTATATATGCTTATATTCATCATCTTTAGTTTGTTTAGTAACCAGTTGTTCTCTAGTGTTAACATTGACAATGGCAAAATTTAGGTGATAACTTACTGATGTCCAAATCTGGAGTTTCTTCTGGGGTGTCAATAGAATGTCTAGATAGGTCATCAGGGAACTGGTTCTCTTTTCCTTTATTTTCAATATTTCAATGTTAATCTTATAATTTTAGTGATCAACGCATCAGTCTACCAGTTAACTTGAGAGCTGTCTAACCATTTCAAGGCAGCATGGTCAGTTATAACTGTAAATTTTTCTCCATCTAGGTATATCTTAGATTTTTCTATAGCCCAGACTATGGCTAGACACTTTAACTCTGTGGTACTATAGTTTCTTTCTGCAGAGTTCAGTGTTATACTGGCATATGCTATGACACCTTTCTGACATAGAACTGCTCATAGTCCAACATTTCAAGCATCTGTATGCAGAAAATGGTGTTCACCTTTTCTTGAAAGTTACAAGACAGGGGATTCACATAAAGACCGCTTTAATTTCTGGAATACATTATCACACTGTGGAGGGCCATTTACACCTGATATGCTTCCTTCATAACTGATATAAAGGTTCAGCAGTTGTAGCAAAATTTGGATTGAACTGATTGTGCTTAGAATGTGCTTAAATATTTACAGTTGCTTGAAGCTGGAAAGTCTGTAACAGCTTTCACTTTGTCATCATTTTCTGTATTCCCTAAGAAGAAAGTTTAAATCCTAAGTATGATACTTCTGATTGGCAAAATGTGCTGTTAAAAATTTTTACAGTACGATTATCTGTATGTAACTTGTATAAAACCAATTCAAGATCTTTCAAGTGTTGTTCAAATGTTGGTAAAATAAACTATGACATCATCAATGATATCATCAATATAGGCCTTGAAACATTAAGTTGCATCTGCTAAAGCCTTATCCATAAGTCTATAGAAGGTGGCAGATGCATTTTTAATTCACCAAGACAGTCCCCTAGAGGTGGATTATTAGATACATTTGCAATGAAAAAATACTATTTGTATTGTAATACAATACATACGGACCTAGCTTCTTGAGCATATGGTTTAATTTTAGACGAGTGTGAGAAGTGGTGAAAGCTGCCAGAAATAATTTGGTTTGATCTTTCTGGGGCCAATACTCATGGTTGTGTTTCAAATGAAGAACAATTACTTAATTGTTAGATAAAGCAACATATGTTGTTATTACCTTAGTATTATCATTGATTAATGAGTAATACTCTTTAACAATTGTTACATAGGTAAGTTGTGATGTGTCCTCAGACATATCCCAACGTCCCCAAAAAGAGTTAAGACAAAGGTTTCCAACTTACATTCTTCTTGGATTAAAGGCTATTTTTCCTGGGGGTCAGACGCACTCCTTCCTTTTCAGCATAGTGAGCAACGTAATGTTTATTTGTCTCTGATATTACACAGTGAGAGAGTCCATCCATAACTTTCCTGCTTTATTTTAAGAAAAGTATCAATATAATTCTTAAACATATCTCTATATTTATTGAAAAAGTGGCAAATCTCGAATATTTGCATTACCTGGTATCCACATTCGACTGATCTATCCAGTGGCACAGCAGTATGTCTGCAGACTTACAATGCTAGAAACCAGGTTTTGATACTCGTGGTGGGCAGAGCACAGATAGCCCATGGTGTAGCTTTGTGCTTAATTACAAGCAAAACAAAAACGAATGCTCTTTAAACTTTTTCGGTGACCCAGGTATGAAGAAAGCTTTCTCGCCATCACAGTGTTTACATGGTGGTGGTGATCTTTATTTCACACATGATCTGTATAAGGAAAAAAATAATTTGCTATTTCTTCTAAAAGGTAAAATGGGATAGCAGAGTTTCCTCGGAGCTAGAATTTTACATTTTATAAAACCAGAATAAATGTTTAAATCAGTGAAATTTGTTATTATGATGATAGGTTGTCCAGCTAGATACTTCTTCATCCATGGATATAGGGATGTAAAGTCTATGTTCTTGATTTTTTCTCCCTCCTTTAAACATACAAAAGTTTTGTCACGTTGACGTTCCCTCGATAGAAACCATCTCATATATCCAGGCAGAAAACTACTGTGGAAATCGATCACATCTCAATCATTAGTTTTCATCTTCTTAAATTCGTGTTCCCATATCGATATGTTGTTGTCTCTCTAAGGTATTCTTTCTAACAAACCATATTGGTATACTTAGAATTAAATTATCTGTATCAGAATCATAACATGTATTACACTCATTGTAGTAGCACTCGCAAAATTCGCAGATTGTCTTGTGCTCTTTACAGAAACTCACTACTTTATAATTCGGGATTTGTTGCTCATCGTTAAGTTTGTATTGGATCGTGACCACCTCAGATTTATATAGTCTTACCACTGGATACTTACTTGGCTATAGTTGTTGGATATAAAGTATCCGTAGTTAGGTACGAGAGCTATAGATCGTGATGGTATAAAGTTGCTTATGTATACAACTAAGCATACAGAAACAATGATCGTGTACACGAAGGAGTTTATATTACAGGTTGTGAGAAACTATGTTGTGTTGAAGCCAGCACCAGTGAAGTATGTCTACGTCTGAGATATTGTATAACTTGCAACATATTCTATGACCAAAAGATTAAATATGATGTATAACTTTCAACAATGACAGTGATATTTTCTTATCATGAAAGTTAAAGAGGTACCCTTCTCGTCGTTGTCTGTGCCAGTCCAGGAATTTATCTCTTATGGGTGCTGAGATAGTGTCAGAAGAGTAGACGCTTCTGGTTTGATCTGACGTTAAACAGGGGGTGGAAAATATCCTTTCTGCAATTCTTCTAAATCAAAATTTTTTAGTAACAATTATAAAGCAATTTGGATGAAATTATAGCTGTCAATAATTCTAATTTTCATACTTTAGATGGTCAATACCATAATCTTTCCACCATTTATGATAAAGTCAGGCTTTATCCTCTGATGGATAAGGTAACTTAAGATAAAGTACCCATCAAATCTTTTCATGCTATGGTTTATACAAGTATAATTCTTATACTTCTTGAAAATAAGAACTTACGAAATTCCTCACATGAATTACAACCTTTAAAAACTGTTTCCTTACCGTTAAAATCGTGGACCACACAGTAAATCACCTTGTAAATTCTAATTTCCTGATCTGTCTCAAAATCAAAAAATAAATACGTAAATTATTATACGGTAAACAAATGAGTTACATCCTATGCATATAATTTTACCACATAGATGAAAATCAGGCTTACTTTTTTGTGTCAATAATTACAAAACGTTTTCTACATTGCTGAAAGTTATTGCACAAAAATATTGTTTGTTTTCATTTCTTTGTTTTATGTCTGTTGTAAAAGTCTGTACAAAACCTGTTACAATCAGCACAAACTGTGGTTTACCTTTCGAACATTCTTTAATGTAGTAAACGCTAAAATAACTAGTACAATGATGCATATTTAAATGGTTAAATCCTTTGTTACAATTTGAACAGTAATAATTTACCCAGAGGAAACCCTTCATTGACGTGATAACGTCAAAATGATTATCATGATAGCACAAGAAAATCTTTTCAGGACATGAAGGACTTTTATAAATTACACGGCTGAAATTATCTGAAGAAAATATAGGTGTTTGATCATTTAGATGATGTACGAATTTTGTTATTTCTTCTATTATACAAGGTCCTTCTGGAATAATACACGGAGTGTGTAACTCCTTAGACATAGTGTACGTAGAGACTTTTGCTGATTCCTAACTTGAGATATTTTCTGAAGGATATTATTAAAGCCTTAGCATAGCAAAGTTTATTGTTGTTGTTGTCGAAAGAAATAACCGATCGTTTTCTTAAGTTGATCAAGAATTACATTCAACAACTTACCTATGCCACTACCAGCAGGTGATTCCAATGTAGTGACCTCAATTCTGAAAAACCATTCTAATGATATGTCCTTTTCACTATGATTGACTTTTTCGATGTTGGTTAAGATCATATAAGGTGAAAAACATCCTTACTCTGCAAAGATGTACTGGTTGGTTTATCCAGATAATTGGAATAAATGCATACCTTACGTTATCTTTATTTCTTAAATGTGATATGGTCTCGTCCAATATATTCTGAATATTCTAATTGAGTGTCTATATAATGTTTGTAAGTGGCTGTCCATATGATTTCGGATTAAATGATATATTGTATGTTGTAGCAGTTGCATTGTACTTTTAACTCTCTTATATCCTGTTTGTCTAATAATAAAATGTCTGTCTTCTTTGTGGGGTTGCTTAACATCATGGAATGTAAAGAAAGAAGTAACTGTGGTCATTTAATTTTGTAAAATCATATTAAACGTATTAATCAATATAATTTTGTATATGATATGAAAGCAACTTGCACTATTCAAATATGTGAATATATGAATTTGTATAATCATTGACAACTCACCCCTTCCTCATTAGATGTACGCTTGATGCCTCGGGAAGTCTGCATGTTAATAGTCTCTTCATTATGTGATCATTTAATTTTGTATAACCATATAAAATCGTATTAAACAATATAATTTTATGAACAATAAGAAAGTAAGTTACAGTCTATTTAACAGTTAGAGACCACAGAATCTGCCTAATTATAGGCATACACCTCTTCCTAGGTCATTTAGCTCGTCATAACTAATGGATAGTGGAACCATATCATACATAAATACACAATTAAATTATAAGTATTATATCTTGATTACACGTTATAAATATCGAAATAACTCTGTAGCACTACTAGTTTAATTTATTTCAGGAATATAATTAAGGACAAAGGATAAATAATACTTACAGCAGGTGAGTTGTTCATAGATATCATTAATAGAACTATAAAATACCATAATTGCATGAACGTTGAATTCAAACTGATTGCAGACTGATATGACTGCAGTTTATATAGTCTCCTACAACATTCTGAAAATAGTTTTATTCAGTTTTTCAGCAAGTCAACAATCTACTAACGTCTACAGGCCCGGCATGGCCAGGTGGTTATAGCACACGACTCGCAATCTGCGAGTCACGGGTTCGAATCCCCACCAAACATGCTCCCCCTTTTAGCCGTAGGGGCGATATTATGTGACGGTCAATCCCACTATTCGTTGGTAAAAGAGTAGCTCAAGAGTTGGCGGTGGGTGGTGATGACTAGCTGCCTTCCCTCTAGTCTTACACTGCAAAATTAGGGACGGCTAGCGCAGATGGCCCTCGTGTTTCTTTGCGAGAAAGTCAAAAACAAAATCCTGTTTTCTGACCGTTGTATTTCTCTGTAACAACTTCTCTTTCGTTTGAAAT
>NW_013665626.1:1592241-1604136 GCF_000517525.1 Limulus polyphemus
ATAGTTTTATTCAGTTTTTCAGCAAGTCAACAATCTACTAACGTCTACAGGCCCGGCATGGCCAGGTGGTTATAGCACACGACTCGCAATCTGCGAGTCACGGGTTCGAATCCCCACCAAACATGCTCCCCCTTTTAGCCGTAGGGGCGATATTATGTGACGGTCAATCCCACTATTCGTTGGTAAAAGAGTAGCTCAAGAGTTGGCGGTGGGTGGTGATGACTAGCTGCCTTCCCTCTAGTCTTACACTGCAAAATTAGGGACGGCTAGCGCAGATAGCCCTCGTGTAGCTTTGCGCGAAATTCAAAAACAAACAAACCTAAATTCTACATCAAAATTTCGCAACTTTTTCTAAGGCAATAAATTTGTTTGTTGTTATGCCCTGATCACAGTCGTTATTGAAAATAGATTTTTTTGCTTTATAAACTCTCAGACTTACAGCTGGAGCCTTAGGATAATAATTAACAACTTTATACAACAAGCACTGTTCATTTTATACTCCTGTGAGTTTAACATCTCACTATATTTGATGGAAGTTATATAAAAGTGTTTTGTTTTTTAAATATAGCATTAACTCATTATTTAGTCTGTGTTATTTCGTTTGTCATATTTACTATTAGCATTATCTTTCTAATATCTTATTACCACTTATACGTTTCACCTAATTCTTAGCCCGGTTTAGTTTTATCACTTCAGTTTGCCCAATATATAAATTAACTATGTGTTGAGGGGAGATTTAAAGTCGGAATAGTGATATTAGACAATAAGCTTTTTTTATTATTAATTTTTTCAGTGTAACCTTTTTATAATTATTTCTGACAAAAGTAATACTTAAATTATTATCAATCACAAAATTTCGTCCAGCCTAATAACATTAATTAATCAAGGCATTTCATTATATCTATCTGGACAGATGAAATATAAGACTAGTAATTTATTTTGTTGCAAAATTAACTTAGAATATTATAATAATAATTAATCACTTAAAATAAACCTTCTCTATTTTTTACAGTTAAGAAAACATTCACTCATTAGTACCTTAAATTTAGTTATTTTCATTTCTTAAAGTTAATTGTAAAGCATTAAACATATTTGGTGCTAAATAACAAAATTCTTTCTGGATTAACTCTTTTTTAAACCCTATGTATTAGACCATGACTAATAATAATCAATATATATTAATAAATAACCCACAGACTAATTATTGTCAGTTTTTAGTTACGGCATAGCGGCTCATATAACGGATCTGAGTTTGTTTGTTTTTTTAAAGTACAAACTTCTAGCTCATAGCTCCGTCATCTCTTGACCGATTTGAGATCTAATTACAATTTTGTACTCAGGAGGTCAAACCCTTTCAATTGATGTATTGGACCACGCCCAAGGTCTTATAGCTTAAGTTACTCTAATCCTGCTACAAATAATTTCAATTTGAGGGTAGGCTGGTATAGATCCTGATGAGTAATAAAATTGAATCGATTATTCGCGCTCCCAACGCACAAAAATATAGCTTATTTTTATTGTTTTTAATACTAATTATAATATATATATGAGATACTTTACATTGCTAGCTTAGTATAAGGGTTTATTACTAACTTAGATCTACAATGCTGGTCGAGCATTGTAAGATATTAATGGAATTACAATCGAAAACGTTGTTAGCAGAAAAGGTGCACAACTGATTAATCAATAAATTCAAATAATTGTGAAATCTTTGTATTCTCGTAGTTGGAATGGTATACTAGATTAGGTATATTAATTTCTGTTTTATTTCTTTTAAAGTTTTGATGTACATAAATAGCAGGCTTTGATAAGAATCCAATGATAATTAGACAAAGTATCTTAAACAATCTCCACAAAGCATAATATGATACCTCTAAGACATCTAATGCATTAGATAACTGTGAAATATTTTCTAGACATTGAACATGGAACATAAACTGCTGACGCATTTAAACTGAAAAGTTAATAGTATATTCTGAAACAATTCCAAGACATTAGACATGGAGCATAAAGAAACATTTTTCATGATATACAAAGTATAAAACGACAGAACGACTTTAATATATTCATCATGAAACATTACACGATGAACTTAAAATATTCAAAATGGATGACAGCATGAAATAATGTATGACTTCCATACAAAGTATGACGAGCAATGTTCAAAGCATTCATCAAAGAAACTTACATTGAAAATGAAATATGGTGGAACGTTTTCATGGCCTTTTAATGGAAAATGAAATGACAGGACACTCCCAAGACATTCAATGTGAAAGATGACAACATTTTTAGGACATTTAAACGTGGAAATAAAATACATCACAATGAAGCAGAGCGAAGCGTTCCAAAATTGGCAAAGAAACAAGATCAAGAACTGAACGATGAAATCAATGATAGATTTTCAGGATGGTTAACACAATGAATAAACAATTCATACATTCATTCTTACAAAACTAATTACTCTAAATGGTGTAAGTCAGCTTATAAAGAGAAATTCTTATTGAAACGTGTTTTTAAACAGAAGTATAATTACTCCGAATTTATATTTGACGAAAAACATGCATTTTCTGTACAAAAAAGGCTTCTGTTTATTTCTTCTAACTGCTTACAGTTTTAAAACTTTTCAAAATCTTTTGAATTTCAATTTGGAATTCATGATAATGAAAACTAAGCTTTGAAGATTTTATTTATTTGGATTTCTTACTTCGACGGAAACTCTGTATTATTCCCTTGATTTCCCTGTAGCAAAGTGTTTCAAAACAAAATGTAGCAAAGAGCAAAAAGTTCAAAATTTCTTGTACTATTTTATAATGATGAAACTAATATTATTCATATTAAAAAATAATAAAATATAAATTACTATTCACCATTTCTTGTTTATTTAATAACATATATATTAATTGATGCATTAAATTTGACAGATTATTACGTAAATTCATAGCGAAAATTATAATATGCATATCTATTATGAAAACACCACATATTTTAAATTTGAACACTAATAAGGAAATATTTGTTTGTAGGCTACGTACATGTTAATTAATGAAATTATAATTTACTTTCATAATTTCCATTTTACAAAAATTATGAATTGTTAAAAGCTCTGTATTTTTAAAAGACAATTTGTAATTAATAATGTATACTTCTAAATTAAAGTTTTATTAAAGTCTTTTTAAAATATACTATAATCACTACAATCCTGGAAAAAAAGACATTTTTGTACAAAACAAATAATACAAAACCAGATGCTGAATCATGGTACTCCAATGACTTAAAGTTTATAAAAAATATCAGGTTATAAACAGCTAGAAGTGATTAGGAAGAGGTACTTTCTTTCGGTTTGGTGTTAGCACTTTTCATAGTGAAAGCCTTATAGCTTTCATTTCTCATATTTGAAACATACTATATATTCCAAGCTATGATCTTTTGGAGTAACAAAATGGGACAAAAACTGCTGGTTCCTGCAAATTACTTATGGGAAAGAAAACTACGTAAGCTTTTTCAATTTCAGTATAAGATGAGTCTTCAACGTTTTATCAAAAAGATAAGTTTTTCATATTTAGGAAAATGAAGGATTTGAAAACCTTATTATACTGTCAAAATGAAGCTCATAGCACTACAACCGAGGCTGTAATTGCAAAACTATTATTTATCTAATCCCAATACTAGTTTTTTGTTTTGTTTTTCTCGAGCAACCAGCTTCCCACAACTAACTGCAGACAGTGGAACATGGCAAGGATGTGGGGACGTTGTGGGCTTGAACACCCATATGTGCTTCTTTTCTTTCAGTTTGTGAGGTAGGCGAAGGGAGGTCAAGTCTGGTAGACGCTGTATCCCCATCCCTATATTGGTCTTTATTTCTATAGACTTCTTCAAGGCCAGTATATATATATATATTATATTTTCCCATCATGTATCTTGTACTCTGGTGTTACATTATTTTGTTATTGTTGTTGGTTGTCGAACTTTACGCTAATCTATTTCAGGGCTATTAATAGACTAGATGGAAGGGACCCAGTCAACACCATCCATAACCAATTCGTTTGCTACTCTAAAACTGTGATTTCATCCTTACTCATATAACGAGCTCATGGCCTTATAGTTATTTATTTTTTGTCGATAACAGGGCACTAACCACGGAACCTCAGATCCACAACCCGGCTACGTTATTCTGTTAACAAAGAGAGATTTCTCAAAGTAGAAGTTAACAATCTTTTTATTTGTATATTAATTACCTTCCTGCTTTTTATAGTTTTTTTGTTTGCTGGTTTAAGTGTATTTGTAAGAGCTAAGCGACAATTTTGTTTTGTTTGTTTTCGAAATTCGCGCAAAATATTTCGAAGGTTATCTGCGCTAGCCGTCCCTAATTTAGAAGTGATAGACTAAATAGAAGGCAGCTAATCAACACCACCAACTACCAACTCGTATGCTACTCTTTTACCAACAAAAAATGGGATTAACCGTCACATTATAACGTATTCACGGCTGAAAGAGAGAGCAGGTACGGTAACGGCATTCGAGCTCGCAACCCGCAGATCGCGAGTCAAACTTCCTATCCGCTAGGCCCGCTAAATAATACTTTTTTGTTTGTTAAGAATTTCGCGCAAAGCTACACGAGGGCTATCTGCGCCAGCCGTCCATAATTTAGCAGTGAAAGATTAGAGAGAAGGCAGCTAGTCATCACCACCAACTCTTGGGCTACTTTTTTACTAACCGTCACATTATAACGCCCCCACCGTTGAAAGAGGAAGCATGTTTGGTGGGACGGGGATTCGAACTCGCGATGCTAAATAACAGACAAATGATATTTTATAGTCTTTGTAGAGAAATTCGATTTTCGTCATAAAAACAAATTATAAAATGCTTAATTGGAGGGTGCTGCAGACTGAATTTTTGAATAATGACAGTTCTCGTCGTAATATGCTTTAGCCTATCCTACCAAAAGTCATGGGACACGGGTAGTTATGAATAAAACGTGTCCTTATTTCAATAAATTAATAGCGTGTTGGTCTGCTTTTGGTCTTAATGAGTGATTCAATGAGTCGTGGTAGACCATCTGCTAATTTCTGGTAGAAAGCTGGTGGTATTGTGCTACACTCCTCCTTTAAAGTATTATTAAGCTCCACTACTGGCACTAATTCTGCGTTCTAGTTCATCCGAAAGATGTCTTATCTAGTTGAGGTCAAGGTTCTATGCTAGCCACTGCAATGTCCCAATGTTATTCTCTTCAAACCACGCGTTCACAATCCTTGCTTTGTGTCATGGAGCATTATCATGTTGGAAGTTGTAAGAGCCGGTACCATAAAATTGCTACAATGTAGGACACACATAACTGTTCAGAACTTCAATGTAGAATCCATGCACTGCGACCAGTGGACCTAGTCTATACCACGAGAAGCGCTCCCAGACCATGATACCGCCACCTCCAAACTTCACTATTGGGACAACACACTCAGATAATAAGCGTTCTCCAGACATCCGCCATACCCAAGCACGCCCATCAGACTGGAAGATCGTGTAGCATGACTCGGCGCTCCACAGGACCGATTTCCATTGATCCGCGGTCCAGGTTCGGTGTGCCCTGCCCCATGCCAATCGACGGTCTGCATTTGTTTTGTTATGAACGGCTTGTGGGCTGCAGCTCTTCTGTGAAAATTCATGACATGCAGGTCTCGACGTGTCGTGAAAACACTTATAGGATTGCCTGTGGCTGCTCGCATCTCCAAACACAGATTCTGTAGTCTGACGACGAGATGAGGTAACCAGCCTTCTCAAGGCGCGTCGGTTCCTGTCAGTATTTTATGCCTACCTGGTCGTTTCTTGGGCTCATTGTCACCTATGGACGCCAATTATCGACCTAAGAATGTTTAATTATTACGCAATAGCACGTACAGATACTTGCCCCAAATGACATCCTACTATCCTTCCCCTCTGAATCTCTGTTAGTTCTTTCGGCGTATAAGTTCGTAATGACTTCCAAGCGAACCGCTGATCACCTTTATAGGCCAAGATATTTGCATATTTCGTTGTCATACCCATCCCTTTTTCTGCAATCAGAGGTGTGTCCCATGACTTTTGGTAGGATAGTGTATATAGAATTCAGTTTAATGCTAGAATCCTTCTGAAATTGAAATCCATTAGAAATTTTGTACAATGACTTCAGTGCAATTGAAATTATCTTTTGTAAATAGTTTCTTTAGAATAAATTGCTGAACTCACTTTTAACTTTGACGTGAATTGTTCGAAGAAGCACTATTATAAAATAATTGTTTATTTTACAAAATTTCTATGTACTTCATTTCATAATTTCTGGGTAGGTCAGGTGATGCCCCAACTATTCTTCCCCGAACTCAATATATACCATTTTTCTTTCTTTTATTTTATCTATTTATTTTCTGTATAAAAGATGGGATGGGGAATATTCACCTTTCTTTAAGTCCGAAACTGACTTCTCAAAACTTAAGAACTTTGAACAGTAAATAATATTCAATGGAATCCCATAAAGCGATTTATCATTAAATATTTTAAAATCTAGGGTAAATGATTTTACGAATCCGGAACTCTGAGCCCTAGTTGCTCAGCAGTACATCTGAGGGCTCTTACCGCTAAAAAAAATAATGTTTTAATAATAGTGTTGGGCGCAGCACAGATAGCCCATTGTGTAACTTTATACTTAACAACAAATAAACTACCCCGATGAGTTGAATCAATTATATGACTTCGAATTCTGAACAAAAAGAGCTGAAACATAAAAATTTAACCTGATGAATTATTTGTTGGAATCATAGTTTTTTATAGCTTAGATTATTTAAATATATTTTACTTTATGAGCCGACAGTGATTTCCCGGGTTCGCCTTTATTATAGGTTTTCAAACTTTTAGATCACCCTTTATAAAAGTATATTGCATTGGTTGTTTAACATTCATTTGGTTTATTGTCACTTATGATTTCAGAAACGAGTTCTTTCCTTGCTAATTCGTAAAACATTTAAGGATATATGGTTCTTATGCTTATGTCTTGTGAGTTATTTAAAACCTCCACGACCTTGATAACCATAAACACCAAGACCAATAACCTCTTAACAATTTTGAATAAATTCGGTAGAAAATAAAATCATAATAATGATTGCCCTAATACTGAGATGATTATGAAAGCTTACTTTCATGGCACATATTTGCTGAGGTATGATCCCCACTTCTTCCTGTACACAAACATGCTGATTCTTAGCGACCGATATAACCTACGATGAATAACTGTGCTATTATATCAAGCTATTATATAGTGAAGATTAATAAGGAACTTCTAATTAATTTTGTAAAATACGACAGAAATAATAATTTCGATTATGAGAGCCGTAGCGCTGATTAAAGTTTTGAAAGACTTGGTGGTAATTGCACGCAGACGATCACGAGTTTTAGTATGCCATTGATTTTTTGTAATTTCAGGAAAACGGTTTGGAATAATTCAACCTAAATTCCGGTAATTTAGTAGATGTAATATAGTGTAAATATTGCGAAATAAAGGCAGCTCTTTTAATGATGTGCACAGACGGCTCTCATAGAGATTATAGACCAATTTTCAATCATTCTGCATAAATGTATTCAGGAAATCATCTATAAGAAAAATATTTAATTTGATTTCATTATGAATAGGCTTGCCTTTTTGTGGAAATTACAAGAACACAACAGTATAGTACGTCTTAAAAAGTCTACTTACATAAATATGAAAGATACCTAACAAAAGTAAAATTAGTCCTACAAACTAGCACACAATGTTTTCTGTAGAAACTCAAAGATACGAAACTGCGTCGTGTGGATAAACAACTATTGTTAACGTAGGCTCAATGGACCACATATTGCAATATCGCTTCCACCATAATAAACTTACCAGCAATTAAGATATTAATCGTGGGATTTAGATCTTTAAAAGGCTGTAAATTCAATCGCACTTTTTCACAGTAAAATAAAAGTTGTAACATGACCACTTCACAAGAGAGACCAGACAGTAACATTCTAGTTTGTTAAAGATGTAAGAGTATCATACTGGTAGTCTCAAAGATTTGTTTAAGTAATTAGTTTTGTGAGGAACTCTTACATAATTATCTGCACAACCAAATTAGAGGAGCGTAAAGTTTCAAGAGCCTGACAGGAGACTTTCTAGCTTTGATGGCCATGATTATGTTCTGCAGGTTTTGAAAACCAGTCCACACGCTATGAACAATTATAGCAATGGACTTAACTAACCCACTAAATCATGTAAATAATGAGGGAAATTCTTAATGTTACCCATTATGTGAATAATAGATTATTTTCGCAAAAAAATGTTATTCCTATAACCTTGTCTTTACAAATTTCTTTTTAGCGAACTGCAATTATGAATAATCTTTACATCAATATGTGTTCAAAACAGTTAATAGTAGGTTTTCTATGAGTCGTATTAAACTAATTGGTGAAGCTCAGTTTAAATTATCATAATTTGTATCATAAGAATCATTATAGCTCTTCAGAATACTTATAAGTATTAAAAATTAGTACTATCCTTTTTTATGCTGTTCATAAACAAAAACACTTAATATATGTTGCAGAGAAGGAATAAATAACTTTAGGCACATTTCAGTTTCTACCACGTTAATGGAAAATACTACAGCTACTCTGTTATGCATATTTATCCTATGTAGTTGATGGTAAGTTTGTTCCTCGCATCTGAAGAAGTTATTATGTAAAGCAAAACATCTTCGAGAAGCCCATGCACATATATTACAAAAACGTCGTGAAGGTTAAACTCATCATTGTGTCAATACTTGGGTTCAGTATGGCATAATTCTTCATAAGCAACGCCTGAAAAAAACCTAATGAAATCTATATTGAAAAGGCTATATGGACCATCTAAGATGGAAGAAAACGAAAAAAGGGTACTGCAAAAGCGCATTTTATCAACGAACATTGTTAGCAATGCATAAACAAAACATAATGAAATATATATTGAAAAGGTCATATGGACCATTTAAGATGGAGGAAGATGAAAAAGAGTACTATAAAAATGCATTTTATCAACGAACATTGTTTTCCACATTCTTGCTGCCACTTACTCAAAACACATACTGCGGTTCCAATGTAAGTATTTGGTAGAGTTTTATCACGAAAATATTGTTTACTGGATCATTTGTTATTTCAGATATTAAGATATTTTTTAAAACACATAATGGAGATTTTTTTATTAATTTTGTAGAGTTTTATTCAGATGTTTTCTCAGCTTCCAAAACGACATGAAATCTTAAATACGATCTGCCGTCTACTTACAATTACTATGTGTAATGATACTGTTAATGATATTTAGTAGCGCAATATTCTAAAATTACTTTGTAGTTTCACCCATACATCTATAAAGTAGAAAAAGAAACATACTATACGTATGTGACATCTATTTATATATAGTTTAGGAGTGGAAAACAATGTGTGTAAGAAAATTTAAAAAATGCTTGGACTTCAGTTGTGTCGATTAAGTCATATTTTGGTTATGCTTTACTTTCCCTTTACTTTTTTTTATGAGAAACATAATTCTGTGTTGTTGTTTTTTAAGTCTGTGATTATCAGATTTTTCTGAATCACGTAAAATACTTTTTGTCACTCGAGAATAATTCTCGTTCCCTAATTGCCGTTCCGTATTGATACAAATGGTATAGTGGTTGCCGAAAGAAAAATAACAAAAAACTTTAAATATCTGGATAGTTTCATAAGATAAAATTACAGTTAGTATTAAGTTATTTAGATAGTGTGATCATTTCAACTAAAGCAAAATTCATAGAACAGAACTCCCTTTAAAAATATTTTTTGTATATTTTGCATCTCGCATTTAAATGGGGGATTGGAAGCCTACGAAAAGTGATTGAACAATTAAGAGATGTTTCATCGTCCCCTATTCTCCGGCACAAGAAGCTTGCTAATGTAAGATTACTATTCCGAAATGACGCCTGAATTACAAGGAAGCCTCCCACGACATCTTCCGTAATGCCTCAAATGAGAAATAGTTTGCACAATCTTGCAGCAGCCACCCGGTGGCACAGCATTCAACTTGAGGGCTCATAACGCTAACCATTAGGGTTTCAAATCTCCGCGGTAGACATAGAGTAGATAGCCTGTTGTGTAGCTCTATGCTTAAAACTCCATGGAAATGAATTAAGTGCATGAAAATGAATAAGCTCGGACGAATTCTTTTAACTTATATACATCTTTGGAATGTAACTATTATCTTTGAGTATCAGATGTGTTCCTTTGCTCTAATCTAATTACGTGACAGTATTAAGCCTAAATCAAACATTTCCTTCAATGGTTACATTTTAATAGTTCCACCTTTTATGCTCCAGTACCATATGTGCTCTAATTAAATATTTGCAACTAAAACGATGAAAGGTTTAGTTATGAGTTACATTTTCAATATAATTTAAGAAAATATATATACAATAAGAAATCATTCGATGGTATGATTCAATACAACAATAATTGAGTCAATGGAAAACTTAAATAAAATGATTAATTAAAAGGTGGAATAATTAATTAGCAATAAATGAACCGGAAAGTCATTCGTCTCTGTTGATAAAGGAAAAATAGATAAGATGACAAACAAGAAAAGCTTGACAACAACGAATAAAAAGCGAATGTTACGTGTTGACTCATAGCAAGTTGTTTGACCGAGACTTGAGGTTCAATGAGTTGTGTAAAACAAGTGAAGAGGCAAGGTTGACAGTCCAATCTTTCCGTCAACCATAAAAAAAAACACCATGGCGATGTATTGTCTGTTCTTCCAAGTCTACTTCAGACATTTAAAGAACATTTGTAGTCATAGATAACTTTTGCTGACCAAAAATATTGTTAAAAACAAGGTTATCCAATTGGTGAGACAAAGCATTCTAATATTTATAAGTGAGAATGTAATAAAGTATATCTGATTAGTTGTACTCATTATCAGGTTGATTTTTAATTTCGTTCTAATTAGATAGCTAGTTCTGATTGGAAGTTAAAATTGATTGCTGTTATCTATGGTGATCCATTGACTCTTTATTTCTGATAACTTAAAAGGAATATCACTTCTACATGTTATTGTTAGTTAGCTAAAAACTAAATCACTTACTAAAAAGCCATCTCTGACTCAAGGGCAGCAGAACCATATCAGGCAGCTAGCCTTATGTTTACTCAAGATCTACAGGAATATACATTATTTTACGAGGAATCCAGAGGTGTATGCCGATCTAATAATTGGATAGTATTCAAAGGAATTATGTTTGGTTTTTGTCTTTAAATCTGGGTAATTTTTTAACCTAATTTAGACAATGATAGCATTGTTGTAGTAAATTTTGTATGGAGCACTCGCCATTCTCGAACTTTCTGTGAAACCTTTGAGGAACTGCTGAGACAACGAGCCAGAATTTCTGAGTGTTTGTTCTTATCGAGATAAAAAAGGAGGTTGGATTCAAAGCTAATATGCAAATGTAAAATAGATAAATGTCCGAGGTGTCACAAGCGTAGCAGGTGTGGATGCGATACTGATGCCACATAAGTTGCTCAAAACGTTAGATATAAGAGAGATCAGACAAGTTTTGCCAGAAAAGGGGTTGCCAAGCGTCCAAAGAGAAGTACGTCTTTCATGTTGGTGGTAAGTGGCGATAACTTATGCAAGAATGGTTAGACGAAACAACTTTAGCTTCTCCGTTACACATTATATGTTTGATGTTTTTGTGCCTTCCAAATGAGATAGTTTTCCTCTATGTTATTTGCAGAGAATTCGACATTGTTAAAGGTGTTTAAGGCGGGTAATTGGTTTAAATCCCAGCTAGGTTATTTTTTCTTTTGAATCCTTGACCCCCAGTGGCACAGCAGTATGTCTGCGGACTTACAACG
>NW_013665626.1:1604327-1609072 GCF_000517525.1 Limulus polyphemus
CGATACCCGTAGTGGGCAGAGCACATATAGCCCGTTGTGCAGCTTTGTACTGAATTACAAACAAACAAACAAATATCTTTGGAACTCGTTTTAAATGTTCACATCTTATGTTTTTTGTGCGAGCTGTTGCTTTCGTTAAAAATTTGATTCTATTTCTTAAAACCTCAATACGTATTTTTTTCTGAAGCTGACAATATACCTTTAAAATGTATTTCTCTTTAAAAGGATGTGTATAATGTATTTTAAGCTAAACAGCACACCCACCAAAGTTGACATTGCTGCATGGTGCATATTACGTGTGTGGGGGGGTGGTGTCTAGAGATTACGTTCTTGAACATTTACTTCTTCATTTCAGAACCCGAACCCTGCCATTAATCTTTTTAAATATTCATCATGTCCTTTTAAAATGGGTTTTTATTAAAACTTATTTATTAACAATTATATATTTCATAAAACATATTTATCTTAGTTACTTTTTCCCAATATCTTTCTTTGAAGTTCATTGATATAACTTTGTTCCTCTTACGTTTCAAAAATAAGCTTAAAAATACGTTGGTCGGGCATTTTCAAGAGAAGATTGACAGTGCTAAATTTATCACTAAAGATATCACCAGGAACACTAATTTCATTCACGTTAGAAGTTCTTGTTTACAGTAACTCCAAAATATTTAAATGTTTTAGTTCATTACCAAGCAAGCTATAAGATAAATTCTACATTATACGCATTCTAGTGACATTAGAGTAAAACAAATGGCTTATCATAAACATTCTTGTTCATGTAAAAGGCTGGTTCATTTCTTCCAGAAAATGCTCGTTACGAAACACTTCCACTTGTTAAAATATATTTAATATAATTGTAAAATATTGAAGCTCATAATTCATATCAGTTGTCAACATAATCTTAAGAGAGAGAATTATGTTAAATATACATGTAAATTAGACTACAAATTACGTCTTTTATGTACACATTTTATAACTAAAATAAAGTTTACATCTTATATCATGAATCCCCAGTGTATATTTAATGCTTTCATTTTTGATGCCACGTAATATGAAAAATACTCCATACGGATATGGTTTGTTTACGCAAAAGTAAATAAGGGCTGTCTGCGCTTAATCGTTCCTGATTTTGAACCGATAGACTAGAGAGAAGGCAGTTAGTCAGGAGCAAATCGCCAATTCTTGGCTACTCTTATATAACCGAATAGTTGGATTTTACGGTTACCCTTGTATTGTAACAACGACCCCAAACTGTGAGCGTGTTCCCGTGACAGCGGGATGCGATCCATGAACCCTCGATTCACAGTTCGAGCAGAGCCCTCTCCTAACTATCTATATATATATATATATATTAGTTGCTATTAGTGTTATTAAACCATGTTTTATAGTTACATATTCTGGCTCGTCAGTAAGTCTTACATCCTTTTTATTGGATAAATATTTTAACTATTGTTAATCTATTAGTTTGACTCGATTTAGTAGATTTTCAGTCACAAACTATAGAATTAATTCCAAATGAACTTCATGCATAACCAAACTGACAAATTTTATCTACTCACAATTCTACGATTTACTAATTACTTTTTATTTTTTCTTTGAGCGTCCGCTTTGATATCACTGTAGCAGAATATTTTCACAACAATATAAGAATAACGCAATTTTCAGCTATTTAGGTGATACACATTAGGACTACATAACAAAACGAAAAGTTTGGTCATAGCGAAAGCGACCACGTGACATTTTGCTTTGTATTGGCGAATAAAATATACCTTACCATTTACGGCATTTCAAAATCGTTAGCTGTTTAGTGCTTGGTGTGCGATCAAAGAGGCGGTCTTAATGATTGTTTGAGAAACGATTGTGCAAGTATGATGCCTACAATATTCAATGATGAATTGGTATACTTCAAGGTATACAACACCATAATTTGAGATGATCTATGCTGATTATAGAATATGCAGTAAAACAGATTCGGTAGATATGCCTATCGGAGAAAAGCTCTGCAGTAAAATGAAATACACATGTGCATAATTTAAATTTATCCTACAGGTTTCGTTAATTAATTCTCTATTACTAAGGAAAGTGACATATTCAAACCATATTTAAAACAGCAGCTGGTTGTAGCATATACAAAACAATTAAAACAGCAACTGCTAACATATAAAAAAGTACCTCGAAATTATTATTCTTTATTCCAGATGTAATACCCGTTTTTAAATCAGCACAATGGAAGATCTTTTTACGCTTGAAGCGGTAAACTAATGCAGTTGATGTCTAAGTTCATACATTTCAAGGTGAAACTCAAGATGTTATTTTTTCCTGAAATGTTTGAGCTCAGGTGCTGAAGTGAGCAAGAATTAAGAATATGAAATGAATGTTTCTAGTTTTACTTCTCTTTATTCAGGCAGCTTTCCGTAATTGTACTCCACACACACACACTGATTTTTTTTTCAATTTTTTGTGTTTAATATAAATTAATAAATTATTCCTTTGTTCCTTCTGTTTAAAAGTTTGCATTTCTGTTTTCACACTCAGCCCTTTTTCTCACCTACGAGCAATGAAATTTTTGCCCTAAAAGAAAATTTATGTTAGGTTCTAGATTAATTTGCTTACTTTAGCCTAAAGCTACACAATGGATTATTTGCGCTCTATCTACCGCAGAGAATCGAATCCGGGATTTCAGGATTGTGATCTATCAAAAAACAGGTTCCAGAAAGCTGGTCTCAAATTGATATTCAATTGTCCTTTAGTTTTTGTTTTGAATTTAGATGCTTCATTAAAGTATATTCGAAAAATATACATGATCCTTCTCGAAATTTCCATAACTTCATACCTTAATTTACCACATGATATAAATATCACAGCATAGAAATATTAGACTGTGTCGAAAATCTGGAAAGAGTAACAGTAGGCAAAAATTTTCAAAATATTATTTCAATAATTGTTAACACTTTTAACAGTATGTAAAGTAAATGGCTTATAATCTGCTAAAAATGGTTGCAAAGTTTTATAACGTTCAAAAAATGCAAAAATTAATAATTTCATATCCAAATGTAAATTTAATTTCCTGCAACATTTTTGTTGTAAGTATTTAAATAAATATCTCTGAAAAAAAAGTGAAAATATTAAAGAAACTTGTTAGATATTATTTAATGTAAAGCGAACCATATAAATATCTACTTAAACTATATACATGAAAAAAATATAAAAGAAAAATTGCACTATTTAATTGCTAAGAATGGAAATACACATGCAACTTAAATGATTTATTTTGTTTGGTCTGACTTCCTACTTTAGGGTTTAACTTCATACACATACGCAAACATAATTAGATTGGAGTAACCAAATCGAATGTCTGAAAAATTCAACTAGAAAAATAAATTGAATTTATCAGCCAAATACTCTGACACGAAGGGTGTTGTAATCTTCAATAGACTTCTTGCACTAATGCGAAAGAGCCCATCAAGATACTGAGTGTAATATTAAGACATCAGAAATGGTGGATTGACATCTTTCAATAATGAAATGTTCGCTAGAAACAACGTAATTTTTCACAGTTAAAAGATCAGAAAGGATCTCCGTTTCCTACAAAACATTGTTGAAAGTAAATGGCATGTTTTTACAGAAGGAAATTTCAAATGAAAATTGTATGCGATATTTAGTCAATAAGATTTTTCCAATTCATGAAATCCCTGGTAAACTTATTGGATAATAGTTTTCTTTTAGTCTTCGGAAGAGAAACAGCAAATTCTGAGCAATGGAGTGAACACAACCAACACACACACACACACACATATATATATATGTGTTGGTTGTGTATGTGTGTATGTAAATATGACTAAACGGTTTACTACTCGTCAATTTATATCAGAATATATGCTAAGTAGAACTTAACAACATTTTTAAATAATATAAAGATACGACTAAATAGTTCAAGTTTCAGAAAGTAAGCTGTAACAATATGTTGTTTGTTCTCTTTATTTACGTACAGAAACCAGTCTGTACATTTTACAGCGTTATGTTTACCACGGTTGATGATACAAAAAGTTTATGAAATATATTTTCCAGAAATTAAAGAATAGCTTACATGATAAACCGATATTTTAAATACCTTTATATAGTTTAATTAGATGGAAATGAATTTTACATTCCAAATATTCTCTCCAATGTTTTTTTTTGTATAACAAATTTGAGTTAAAAATAAAGTAATTTTTACAGCGTGTTATCACTAGCGTTTCCAAATTACTTCTTTAGCAACGTTTTGAAAGAAAGCATTGAACCTAAATCAAAAATAAACCAGAATTTGTGACAAAAATCACATTAACTGTAGATGTTTTGCCCACATTTTTCTTAATTTGTCTATTTCACATATAAAATCAGAGGCGCGAAGAAATAACATTTTAAGAAACAAACTAAAATGAATCTGTTTGATGTTTATTGCTAAACACAAAGGTACACAACTGGCTATCTGTGCTGTGCCCACGACGAGTATCGAAATTGACATGACAAAATGAACTTTATTGATTTGACTACTCCATGCAGCTCCAATAACAACGTTTCCAAAAAGGAACTAAAAGGTGCAACGACATCATAATCAAGCTGGAAAACAAAGGTGGAGCCACTGTTTTATGGTGGAAAGATTTCTACATGGCTGAAGCTGATAGACAGTTATCCGATACTTTTTTTCCAACTTATTTCTTAGGATGATATATTTAAAACCTTGCAGCTTCTAGTACACAAACTTT
>NW_013665626.1:1609257-1614253 GCF_000517525.1 Limulus polyphemus
TAGAGTAATCAATAATAATAATCTTCCCTATGAAGCGTGTAATTTTGTGTTAATCTTTTGAATAGAGTTGTTTAAACATTTGTTTAACAACAAGTAAAAGCTTGGAATGGTCTACTCTTTCATTGTGGGTGTGTCTGTGAGCCAGACTAGTTTCGGAGAATTCCACTTCTCATCAGTCATACGTTTTTTATCAGCGTTAATTTGTAAGATTTTTTAAAAGATTTTTCATTTATTTAGTTTGTACTCATTTTATTATAAATATGTGGTCTAGAAAATTGTTAAGATTACCTTGTTCTGGTTGCTTTGTTTCTTTTTCTTTGTAGAAGATAATGTGAATTCTGCTCTAGTTGTTGTTACCGTAACATATAGCAACCAAGTTGAAATGTTTTTGAATATCTCTTGCTGCCCGAGTTGACGATGTCTAAATATAACAGCCGACCGATGCTGTGAGAGAACAAAGGTCATGAGGTGACGTTGTCTAAATATAACAGCCGACCGATGCTGTGAGAGAACAAAGGTCATGAGGTGACGTTGTCTAAATATAACAGTCGATCGATGCTGTGAGAGAACAAAGGCCATGAGGTGAAGTTGTCTAAATATAACAGCCGACCCATGCTGTGAGAGAACAAAGGTCATGAGGTGACGTTGTATAATATATAACAGCCGACCGATGCTGTGAGAGATCAAAGGTCATGAGGTGACGTTGTGGAATAGACAATTTATCTATCCATCTATCTGGATTTAGGTATTGAAGCCCTGGGAGGGTCAGGTTCAGGTTGACCTCTTCATCCTTCTGAACTGTTGTTATCTGGTGTTCAGTAGTTGGGGTTTGGTAGGCTGGTTTTGGATATCTGTTGATTGCTATTACTATTTTCCTTTTCAGGGCCATGTCCGTTTATGTTGTCAGGTTATATATTTGTTTATTAAGTTATGTTAGCTGTGTAGTTGGGTTGTGCAATGTTTGTGGAGTAACAAATAATTGTATGATCTGTGGTAGTAGGGGTGTGAGGTGTTCGATAGCTATTTTAGTAATTAATGTGATGTTGTCGTGTTGGTTTTAGGGATTCCGGTATTGTATTTATTGATGAAGTTATGTTACCCGTGTAGCTAGGTTGTGCAATGTCGCATAGACAATGAAACCTAGTTTACTTGTTTAATTCTGGTGTGCTTTCTTTGTTTAGTTATATTTGAGTTTTCATCGTGATTGGTTCAGCAGGGATTTATTTTAAAGAACAGAAAGATGATGAGCAATTCATTGATCCATTCGGCCGATCCTCCACTTTTGTACAGCACGCCGTTTTTGTTTTTTGTGAGTGTATATATAAATTTGTTTGTTTGTAGTTATGCACAAAGCTGCACAATGGGCTATCTGTGCTCTGCTCACCACGGGTATCGAAACCCGATTTCTAACGTTGTAAGTCCGCAGATATATATCGCTGTACCATTGGGGGGGGGCGTATATATAAATAAAGCTTATTATCATTGTTCAGTAAACGTGTTCGATCTGTTTATTTTTCAGGCAACTTAGAACCCAGTCGAGTTATCAAACACAGATTACTCTCCTTACTTCCTGATCCAATCTGCTGTTATTGGCAGGTCTAACTGTCTGATACTTGCAAGAAAATTAGTTCACCAGAAAATGCCACAACTGTAAATATCGTATCGAAACTGATTCAGTCTAAAGATATGGACCTTTATTTTTTTTTCCTAGAACGTTAAATACTACAACTGAGAACTTTACAAGCTTTAGGAAGCAATATGGGGAACTGAGGGTACTACATCTTCGTTTGCAACTATTTGAGGCATTGAACTCAATTTTACTGGAAAACGATTATGACGTGAAAAAAAATTGACGAAGTCTACGAACACTAAATAAACATTAAGGAAGATTAAGGTAGTTATGTTTTACGCCAACGTTTATATTGTTGTTACTTAATTGAAAACTCGATTTTAAATAAACTCTATAGTGTAAAAGTTTCATTTTATGCCTTTGTCTCAAATTGTTAATGCTAACGATGATGCACTATCTGATTAGCCGAATTCCTGGTAGCTCAAGACAAAGAAAATTTATCTTGTTACTTTCCTACACAGCTAATATCATTCAGAACTCAATTGAAGAACAAAATACAACAGATTCCTGATGGTATAATTAAAGATTTAACTGACCTTTTTTAAACATTAAACTATTTTACCTAGTGTTGTGAATGTTGCAACAATACTGACACTTTTTGACTATACCCATTACTGTAGCGAATAAACATAGAGTATGATAGACAATTAGATGGGAAAGCTATAACGGAGGAGCTTGAACAAAAATGGGTAAGACGGAAATCTCATTTTTGGCAAAATAAGTTATCCTGTCTTACAGCAGCAATCAGGCAACATTTCTTCAATTCTTCTGTTTTCATATAGACAATGACAACTTAAATTATAATAATTCCAAACAAAAAGAACAGAGAATTACTTTATATATATTTTGATTACTTTGGGGGCAGGAAACGTTTCGTTTCATAGGAAGAGGAAGTTGATTAAGATTAAAATGGATTAATATGATGAGTGGAAGGTGGAGACATTAAATTTTTAAAAAAAGAAAAACATATTTATTGGACTTCATTTAGAAATGAAAGTGCTAAATAAAAAGAGGTACCTGGTCTGCACTGATGAACTTAGGGAGTCCACCCACCATATTTAGCGGGAGGCCCCCAGTATTTTGCATTACTCCACTAAATACCATGAAATGCGTAAATAGAACATTTCGTGAATCTCTTCTTGTTCAATAACTTCGACTCCAAATTAACAGAGCAGGAAGATAGCATATGTGAGCCGTCATTTTTTAAAATATAATTTTGTTTACTTTGTATTCATTAGACCCATTGCTGCACGGGTGCAATCTGCAATCTAAGGCCGTGGGTGCGTTACAACATCACATTCAACTCGCATTATTTGATCAGATAAGAATAGTCTAAGAGCTACTAACTACATGTGCCTTGAATTCAACATTGTTTATACCAACTAAAATGCAACAGTTCTTTTGAGGTAATTTAAGTGTATCAGGTGGGTGCTGTTTTTTAGCAGTCTTCATCTTGACGGATATGCGCAGATAGCCATTGTATAACTTTGCTTAAAATTCTGAAATATACAAGTGTAATTATAGTGCTTACATGTCGGTTTTTTTATATTTATTAATTTTGTAAAGATAATTAGTTTTAATCTGATAATATTTAGTAAGAGGGATTTTGATTATTAGTGTTAGGTTTGTGTATATCAGTAACCACATATCAATTACTGAATCGCCATTTCCTCGTAACACGACAATGTCATGTTCAGTAATATATTACACTCAAACTTATGAGCACGTTGAACTAATTTGATAATATTCAATTATAAGTTAAACCTGATACTCTCAATTTAACTTGATAATTTATACTTTACGACTAGTAAAGAGCCCTATCGAAGGAGCTGTAAAATTAAATCTCACATAAATATAACATTTCCCCTATATCCTATACATTCCTACTTATAAGGTATATAAATAATTATTATATAAAAGTAGTATATTGCCAAAAACGTTAAAATATATGAAAATTAACCGAATATTCAATGCATGTATATCTCATTATATATATTTAAACTTTGAGAGATCTGATTAAAAACAGCTGAAAAAAAGCATTTCTCTAAAATTTGGTTATTATAACCGGTTATAATTAACTTGTTTAATAGAGGATCTTGTTTTCCTATCCTAGAAACCAAGAAAGCAGTGAAGGTTCACATTGAATTGTTTATTTAATCCTTGGAATGTAATTAAGAGTGGCAGGCCTAACCATTCACATTGTCTCTCGTATTTTAATCAGTGATACATCTTCACTGTCGAAAATTT
The DNA here is from genome assembly GCF_000517525.1 of Limulus polyphemus. Classification (NCBI taxonomy): domain Eukaryota; kingdom Metazoa; phylum Arthropoda; class Merostomata; order Xiphosura; family Limulidae; genus Limulus; species Limulus polyphemus. Next base: position 1,613,135 of record NW_013665626.1, read on the forward strand.
GGGTTGGTTAAAGTGTTAAGATAAAATACATTTCTCTCTGTTGTTTCTAACTTCTAAACGATGTTTACTGATACTTGAATTTAATGTTTGTACTGTTCCTCCAACATATTATTAACCACATCTAAAACACTTAATGACATAAATAAGGCCCCTCCCCACCCCCAGTAACTCAAGCTCAGCAGTAAATCTGGGGTATTGATACCCAAGGAGGGTAGAGCACATATAGCTCATTGTGCAGCTTTGTGCTTAATAAAAACAAATTTAAAAAAAATCATAAATAAAAGGAGTGCAGCCGAAAATACTGCCAACAGCAAGAGTACCCAACTGATGAAATAGTGCGTTCTAACCTTTATAACTGAGAACGTAAGAAAAGTATATTTAATTAGCTGTACTCATTACTGGGTTGATTTTGCTTTGATCTAAATAGGTTGCTATTTGTTATTAAGTACAAAGCTACACAAAGGACTATCTGTGCTTTGCCCACCACGGGTATCGAAACTCGGTTTCTAGCAGTATAAGTCCGCAGAAATACCACTGTGCCACAAGCAGGCATCTAAATAGGTATTAAACGCCGTAAACCGGTGACCTATTATAAAACCGATAGGTCTAAAAGAGTTTTTTCATAAAAACAAGTTAAGTACAGATGTTATTTTTCCAACATTCCTCTTAATTTGGTCATTACGCATCGAAATCAGAAAAATAAATACTTTCCAAACTACTTGAAGACAAGATGTCAATAATGTGAGTAATAGGTATCAACAAATCTCAAGGATCACATTTCATAATTCGTGTTTTAGCCAAAACCATTGATCTAATTTACTACCTTCTTCAACGTGGCACTTTTAACTTTAAGAAAAACTATATGGAGTGAATGGAAGCTTCTAGAACACCCCCACTACAACCAATGAACTGAGAAAAGTGTTTGTGCTACAACCAACGCTCATTCAACCTCAAAGTGTCCTGATAGGACACTCTGTCCACATTTTTGGGGTCATCATCACATCATACAGTGTACTAAGTTAGACTCACTACCAATGTGCACCATCATTAGTCATTCCACATATTCCTATAAATACCATAGAAAACCACATTTTTTGTTTGTTTGTTATGAATTTCGCG
>NW_013665626.1:1614392-1620351 GCF_000517525.1 Limulus polyphemus
GCGGCCCGCAGACTGCGAGTAGAGCCCCCTAACCACCTGGCCGGTATGTTTTTTACATCCATCAATAAATAAACAACAGTTCTTATCACTCACTGATAAACTAGTTTTTCCACAAGTAAGCTTTTATCACTAGAAAAACAAAATTTGGTGCTGCGAAATATTACTTAATTAGTTGGGCATATTTTCCTATATTTCATCAGTAAACGACGAAAAATTTAAATATTTAAAAAAAAATTAAACGTATGCTAAGACTATTTTTCAAGAAGTTGGATTCCTCATTATTAAACTTCCAACAAGGCAAATACCGTAACTTAAAGTTTAGAGAAAATGAACCACTGTGTAATTAAACTAACCTGAGGGGTTTGGTTGCATTCCGTGGCATACGACATTTAAACAAAAATCCACAACCATTTCAATTTCCGATTTCTTAGACATCATTTTAGAATATTTGAACTTAAGATATGAGTGTTTTTGAAAGTGTTTAACGGAACAGAAACTCTTTTACTTACAATTAATTACGTCTCAACAGTTTTATTTAACTGAATTCTAAGGAAGGACATCGTGCAATGATGAAAGCGGAGATGGATAAATCTTTTTTTTTTTGCGAGAAAGAGAAATTAATTAAAGATTGTTTGGTAATATTCATAGATAAAACACTTTAAAGATCTATTTAGGCTTTGTAAATTGAAAAAAACTGTGATCGAGATTTATATTCATTTTATTTGAATACTTGTGTGAAATTAGTAATGCTGTGTCAGTAAATCTTTTATATTCTGAATGCAATTCAAAAGAGGCATGCATGGTTAAAAAAAATGCATGAATAAATTAAACAGCCGCCACTTCTATGTTCATTTTCATGTGGTTTCATCCTAGTAACTAACCAAAAGAAACAAATAATGCAAGCGAATTGCAGTTAATATTATTATTGCTTTTTTATTTTGAGTTAAGCGTTCTTACGCCTTGTAATTTTTAAGTTGTACTACCCGGTTATTGATCATGATGTCATTTCAGCTTACTTCATTCCTTGGTGGGTCAACGATAAGTTTATTTACTTACAACGCTAAAATCCGGGTTTCGATTCCCCGGAGTGAACAGAGTGCAATGAGCCTATTGTGTAGCTTTGCACGTCGAAAACAAAGATAGTGTACATTCGCTAGTAGTCTTCCTCAAATTAAGGTAAAAAGAAGATGATACTGAGTTTTAACATTGTTGATCATCAACATATTAAGCTAATTAAGTCAAGCAGAAGCAAGTCAACGATTGGTGTAGTTTCCTAATTACCACTTAGTTGAAATTCATTAAATTCTAGAAAAAATTCTAAACCACAGCCTACATGTATTCATACATTCTATGAACAGTTGAGTGATCGAGGGAGGTTGCAGATGTTTTACAATGATTAAACAGACAACTTTTTCACGATTTGTTATTGTACATTTTGTCTGTTAAATCAATGGCACGGTGGTATGTCTGGTGACTTATACCTTTAGAAACCGGGTTTCGATACCCGTGGCAGGCAGGCCACAGATAGCCCTTTCTGTAGCTTTGTGCTTAGTAACAAACAACAACTATTAAGTAATATAATTTTAATAAAAATGATTTGGAACAACGTATACAAAAGAGTACTGTAGTAATATTGAAGTGAAGCACACATTAAGACACTTTAAACTTCCTTTTATTCTCTGCCCTTAACACTCCCTGACACCAGAGTTTTGTAATTTACTTAGGACGCACAAACCTAATTTATCTTTACGATGTTTAATTGATGCACAATGTTACTGACAGGAAGCTTTTCACGATTATTGTGAAAACTCTTACGTGAACTGTGTAACTTTAGTGTCTAGTAACATATATAGCAAGTATTGACGAGGGTAATACGCTTGCGTTAGCACTTAGACAGTGATCGTTTTATGTGTATTCTGAAACAAAAGACACTGCTCAATATACTATCCTACTGTAGTGAAGAAATGGCTGTCATTCAGAAGATTGAATGACCACTCAGTACCAACTATCATTTCATTGTATACTGAAGAGTGTATAGCACGTTTTTGATGAATTGAAGAAAAATAAAAGAATTAATAAACAAAGAATAGTTAAAGCACATTCATCAATCAGAAAATCAAGGATAAGTTAAAATGCATCTCAACTCCTTCAACATTAGTTAGTTACCATGTTAATAAAGACTTTAGTAAATAATTACAAATATTTTTAAAAGAAATCCAAGCTACTTATCAGAATGGTAGAGAAAATAGGTATAATATAAAACAAAACTCTTACTAGATATGCTTTTAATAAACAATGCCCATCGTACTAAAAGAAAATGCCTTGTTAATTCTTGTGATATGCAAGTACAGTGCATTGTCAAAAATGTATTCTATTAGCTTCAGTGTAAAAAATGTGGTGCCATCTATATCGGCAAAACTGGTCGAAGGTTTCATTAACGTATCTGACACGTGAACAAATTCGAGAACGTGATCCGAAAAACTGATGTAAAGTGAAATAAAGCTGCATATCCCAGCATATGACAGCGTGGTATAAGTAGTTAGGATTGATGTGTAAAGGTATAAGGAGATAGGATTGATCTGTAAGTTTACAAGTTTTCTTGCAAAGCCCAATAACTTCCTGGACAGAAAAAATATGGTACTTCTTATATAACACTACAAGTCAAAACCCGATCAATGAACTCTTCTACTTAATGTTCTTCTATTTCTGGCGGTGGGTGCTACTGACTGGTTTCCTACCGTCTGGTTAGTTGATTAAAGAGAGGGACAGTTATACCTGATACCTTAGTGTGTATAACTTCACGGTTTCACCAATGTTGAACCGATAAAATAGTTATAGGTCTTGTATTTGTTTAGGGAAGCACGTTACGCTGAAAGACTTGTATATATAACACATAAGAAGAAGACAGAACAATGCTCTGTCGAAACATGTAATATATATTCAATTTTTTCATTATGCTTACAAATTGTTGAGTCTTATATATATACATGTATATACAAGTTATAGGTTTCTTTTCAAGACACTTGCAGATGTAGGGAGAAGTTTGCTTCGCTTCTTTAAGTAATCAGATGCTGTTTTAATAGGACACATAGACAAATATAATTGTGATATATTAATTCCACTAATATTTTCTATTAATTTCTTCTATCTGTATTCGTTTTTCCTTAAACAATAAATTATTTTTGAAATTATTATTCATAATCAGACATGGAAATTTGTGGGTTTTTTTCAGTTGATTTTGTAAGAGCATTCTCGCTTCCTCAGAATACGTATGAAGATACTATTTGATAAAAGTCTCATAAAATTGTAGTTAAATTATGTCCATCGTTTTTGTTAGAAACATTTGGGAATAGTGTTGAATTAAATGTAAAAGTTTGTAAACATTAGCATAAAATAGCAGTGTGTCCTTATTTTTAAACAAATAAAATCAATTATGTAACATACTTTGAAACTTTCTAAACGTTCGTGTTGGTTGTTCTTTGTTATAAGTGTTTTGAGGTCGGAATGGGTTGTTTAAATGTATTTTTGTTATATATTTAATGTTCGCAAGGGATCTCATTTTATATGTCAAAGCTTATACTGTACAACAGTCCATTTTTTGACACTCTCACCCATTATGGAAATTTACTTCCTAACACTCTTACACTGCATAGCAGTTCATTTCGTAACACCTTTCTACACTTCCTCACATTTTTCTACGATGTAACAGTGCATTTCCTAACACTCTTACTCTGTATAACAATTCACTTCCTGTCCCTTTCTACTTATGTAGCAGTTCATTTCCTGATACTCTTACACTGTATAGCAATCCACTTCTTAACACTCTTCTACTGTATAGCAGTCCACTTCCTAACACTTTTCTACTGTAAAACATTTCATTTCCCGACACTCATTTACTGTATAGCCGTTCATTTCTTGATAGTCTTACACTGTAGATGAGATCATTTCTTAATACGTATAGACTGTACAGCAGTCCACTTTCCAAACTCTTACACTGTATAGCAGTCCATTTCCAAACACTATGACTATAATATTCCATTGCCTACACCATCACATTATGACAGGCCATTTTCTTATAACTTTAACTAGTTGTGTAAATATTATTTATAATATAGGACTATGTATGTTGGCTATTATATCAATATTCAATGTAAATATTCATAAAACAGAATTCACAGCGTACTTAGGTACTAGGAAAGTGAAATATCCTTCCAGCTTTACAAGCGTGGTAAAACCATAATACAGTAATTTACGCTTGTGAGAAATATTGTAGAGTAAAGTTATCCAGAAGAACTTGTTAAATCAGTAGTTTCAGAACATCCGCAAGTGTCTTATAACATATTTTCCTCCCATTTAAAACCAGAGAAGTGCCTGATAATTCAAAGAACAGCTTGTGTCTATGAGTTATTTGATTTATAACTAAAATTAAGCAACTTGAAAGTTTATTCTTAAGCGACGTTTCTATGAGTAGGTTAACTTACCATTGAAAAAAAATTATGATTCGTAGATCCTTCTTAGTTTGTACTTGTAGTACTCTCCAATTTTTCAACGGAACCGTTGGCAGATCTTACCACTGGACATCACGCTCTAGGCCATGATGCTGTCACTATCAGGTGGAAGAACGGATGTGTGGACGATGCGAATCATTTTAGTTTCATCGTATGCAATCATCTTGAAAGCTGCTTTGAGACTCCTGTGTGTGTGTGTGTCAGAAAATCTGTCTGTAGAACCCGTTAGTAATAATGGTATGACTAAACCAATACACAAGTCAAAAGGGCTGCTGTGAAGAACAAACATTGATTTTTCTTATTTGTTTGTAATTAAGCACAAAATACACAATGGGCTATCTGTACTCTGCCCACCACGGGTATCGAAACGCGGTTTATAGCGTTGTAAGTCCGCAGACATACAGCTGTGCCACTGTTAAACATTGATGTGCACTTTGTAAATGACATAATAAACTATGTTATTTAATCTAGGAAATTGTTAACGAAACAGCAAAATTGTTAGAATTTTCTAGTTTTACACTTGGTGTTCCTGAAATAAAGCTGCATAATAAAGAAAATAGTAGGAGTTAGGCGTACTCAGACAATTACATCAGTAGTATTAGGTCGTCAAGAAATTAATTTAGCTTTTTTTTTTAGATGAAAAAACCCGAACAACTTATATATCAAAACAAAATATCTATTAAATGAAATAGTTTCCATTCTTATCGAAGATTCTTTTCCATCTTACAATCAGGCTCTTAATTCCCTGATTAAAGAAATCACTTGGCTTTGAAGCAAAAAACATGTCGATGTCCTTTTAAACACCTTCCACATTTGCATACGTTTTCCCATTAAAATTGTATTGCAGCGAACGAAAAAGATGGGAATCTGATGGCGCTATATCTGGAGAATATGCTGGGTGGGGGAGAACTTCCCAACCCAACTCCGTAATCTTGTGCTGCGTTAAACGTGCCATATGTGGACGTGTATTGTCGTGTAGAAGAAGAACACCTTTCCGATTAACGAGTGAAGGGCGTTTCTGATGAATGGTATGATTTAAACGTTCCAGTTGCTTATCATAGATCTCTGCATTGACAGTTTGCTGTGGATTGAGGAGATCGAAATGAAACACTCATCTGATGTTCCACCAAATACAAAGCATCACTTTCTGCGGATGGAGTCCAGGTTTTGGGGTTGGAAGTGGATTTTGTCTAGGACCGAGTCCTTGTTTTTGGCGTTTAATACTCACATAGAGAATCCATTTTTCATCACCGGTGACAATTCTGTCCAAATATAGTTCACGCGCATTACGCGCCAGAAGAGATGAAGCAAAGTTCACACGTTGGAAACAATGATCATGTGACAATTTGTTAGGCACCCAAACACCTTCTTTATTCAGTTTTCCCTTATTCCTTAGATGTTTACGTATTGTTTCATGAGAGATGTGCAATTTTAGGGCCATTTCACGAGTG
>NW_013665626.1:1621351-1644706 GCF_000517525.1 Limulus polyphemus
GAGCATGTTTGGTGAGGATTCGAACCCGCGACTCTCAGATTGCGAGTCGAGCGCCTTATCCACCTGGCCATCATTTATATATATAGACATGCATGATGACAGAACAGATAAAATACATATACTCTTTAGATGAGTATAGAACAAACTTGTAGGTTTCAGTAAACTACCTGTTAGGAATGATGAGATAATTACTGGTAAGTCATGTTAGTTCATTAACATTGCGATTTAATATAAATAAAGTGAATCAGACAACACCAAAGTAATATACCTGTTTTATAAAACATTGATTTTAATTGATTTGAAAGAAAAATAAGAGATTGAATGTTATAAAAAAAGGCCTATCTTACAAAAACGTATATCTACTTCTTGCCATATACAGAATCAGTTTATATTAGAATTTGTTCTGGAATACTAGTTGTTAATGGCCTGGCGCATCGTATGAGAAGATTGGCAGCTTTTATATTTATCAGTTTGCAAATGCACTGAATAACAGCAGAAAAAGCGATAAAATCAAAATTTCAATTTTGAAGAGATAGAAACGTGATTGTACGTTCCTATTCATGTGGAATTTTTGTTTGTCTAGAAACACATGATTTACATATTCGACATTCCTCTTTTATACACTGTACAAAAACTTTGTGTTTTATCCGTAGATGTGGTAAATATCTTTCAATGCATATTAAATAAAAACAAATCACCAGAACTTTACATTTATATTGAAGGATTTTAAAACTTTAACTTCATGAACATTCGCTATCCGTTCTGATTTTATATAGTTGAAGGGAGCTGGTGTTAACCAGCTGCTTTTCCTCTAGTCTATCAATTCAAAATTATGGACAGCTAGGCCTCGAGTAGTTTTGGACGAAATTCAACAAACACATAAATAACTTTTGTTTTAAATGTGGGCGTATAGGATAGTTTTCATATTTGCTACTACAGGTACACATAGTAATTTAACGGGCATAACAGTTTATTTCAAAAATGAATAAAAATCTCACAGAATACATCCAAGATATGTGAAAAATTAGTATTAACGCAAATCTACGCAATAGACTATCTGCGCTTTGTTCACCAAACCGTTAATTTAATGTTGTAAATCCGTAAACTTAACGCTGTTTCCCTGGGGAACAATAGTACCGGAGTCATCGACTTTAAATTAATATAAATCCTTAATACTGTGTCAAATAAACAGGTACATTGTATGTGCTATATCAGTCGTTCAATAACATGCTCTAGTTTTAAAGATGATTAACTGAATTTAAAAACTAAGTATACCACAAACTCGCAGTGCCTCGGGAACTAGTGTATATTGAATTGTGCAAATTGGATTACAAGTTATTCTAACATTGAAATGTATATTAATTTGTATGAGAAGTTAAGTATTTTAGTTTATTTTAATACATTTTAAAAAAGATTTCTTGATATCTCTTTTTGTCATGTGAGTAAACGATTTGACATCAATATCTTCTATTAAGTAATATTAATGACTTGGTTTTTGTCTTTCCTTTAACATTGGAAGTACACAGTAACTTGTGTATTTTTGTGTGCCATGAGCTTAGAAATTCTCATAAGAACTGACTTTCAGTAAATAAACACCTCAATATTATTGAAGAAAACGTACGATTTATTTAGCGTAAAAAAATTATTTTTACGATCTGAAAATGAACTGAATTTGTTTTTAAAAGAATATCATTCTCAAAGATACGTTTTATTGATTTCGGACTAGGTGTTGCTCCCATATAACAGTTTCTTAATGTTTTTTTGCCAGGTAAGTTTGGAGATAATCGAACTGGTTCCAAAGCACAGCCACAAAAGAAGGAGGTTGACGGCATGCAGGCAGACAGTCGTAAAACCTAAATTTTCACAAATTGTGAAATTTGGTAAAAAACTACAGAGTTAGGGCGTCCCCTGGAAACAACAGTGTCATCGCCTTAGCACTGTGAAAAGTGGACTAGGGCAGACTTATCGTTAGGTGCGGCTTTTAAAGCTTAGAATAGCTAGTGGGAATGTAGGAACATTGCAGGAAAGAGTGCAGAAATTGCGGATGTACTGAAGAGGGGAGGAGTACAGATAACACGGGAACTCGAAGGAGGTTACAAACTCATCTTTCTTGGTACTACAAAGAAAAGAAATAGGGTAACAGTTGTATTGAGTGCAGAAATAAAGGAGAAGATAGTGAAAGTGAAAAGTTTGAGAGACTGAGTGATGGTGGTGAATCTACAAACAAGATGTGCATGCTTAATGTTGTATTGTCTACGCTTCACAAGTGGGAAGCAATGATAATGAAAAGTGGAAGGGTCCGGACAACACGCTACAGAGAATAATGAGGGAAGAGTAAGTTGCAATTGGAGTTGATTTACATGGTAACACTATGAGAAGTGGTATGGAGGACATTGTTACGAACTAAGAAATGTGAAAGGTGAGGAGATCCTGCAGATGGTTCAGGTACATGACTTGGCTATAGCCAATATATCCCCTCCCCCCAAAAAAAGAGAAGAACACCTGATAACATATAGAAGTGATAATGTTAGGAATCAAATATATCACCTATTGGTTAGGAGAGAGGAAGTGAGAAGAGTGAAAAAAAATTTAATTTATACCTGGGAAAAGTCTCATGCTCCAACATAGGTTTTGGTGATGAATTACAAAATTAAAGGCATATGAAGGACGGTGGTAGAACAATTTACCTCCAAAATAAAATGGTGAAGGCTGATAGAAACAGATACATCAAAGGAGTTCTTAAACCATAAGAGGAAGGAAGACTGAAGAAAAGGTGGATGGATATAGTGAGTTGGTTGGACGTTACTTGTTTTTAATTACGCACAAAGCTACACATTAGGGTATCTGTTCCCTGCCCTCTACGGGTATCGAATCCCGGTTTCTAGCGTTGTAAGTCCGCAGACATACCGCTGTGACACTGGGAGCGAATGTAGTGAAAGAGGACATGAGAATACGTGGTGTGAGTACAGCTCTGACACAAAATAGTAACAAGTGGAGGTCAAGGACCAATAAAACAGGCTCCAAGTAACTGGGACAAATGCAAAGAAGAAGAATATGTTTGGAAATAGCAGAATCCTTGCCACTGCTGAAGGAAATGACCAATTGGGACACAGAGTGACGTCCAATTCTCTTTGCACTCAATTAGCAACCAATGAATGACACCCTTGGTTTTTCCTAGAGGCATGCGATTTTCTTATTCGATTGGCACTATTTAATATATGCTTAAAATCAAGAATCTTTGACAAAGATGCTCCTGCTACAAAAACTCCCCAAAACGCATGCCCCTTTCAAAGCCGGAGAGATCACTGCTTTTATACGTTGTTTGGCAGACTAACCATGATGTGACTATCTCTCTGTATTTATGAAGTTCGAACGATTATTGTCACACATAAAATAATCAGTTTATTTGCATACGCAAATAAACAGAATGTTATACAAATGTGAGTTCTGAGAATAATAGAGTTGCCAGTCAGTGTAATAAATACTTATTTTCCCTCTATTTAGGAGGTCAATTACAATTAAATAAAGATATTTAACTTGTTAAATATTTAGGCAACGTTTGAAAATATGTTTTGTAAAACTTTACCAATCTTAATGTTATGATATTATCGAAACTGATTATTTCAAATTAGAAAATATTTTCTCAAATCTTGAAGAAAAGCATTTAAAGTTGTGTTTTACATACCTTCTTAATGAAAATTCACAACTATAAAATTAGATCTTCATTGTTATCAGCAGCTAATTTTAAAAATATACTCAAAAAAAAACTAAGTTTACCTCCTCTACATTCCATCTTCACCATTACGTATGTGATATTCTATGCAATTAAACAAATTGAATAATGAAAACACCTGAACGAGGAAAACATTTGCATTACGATGTTTTTAATATCTATGAAAAATATCTAATAAATGTTTACGAGTATATGTTTTTTTCTCTGAAAATATATTTGGTTTATTGGTATTAAGCATAAATCTATACAATGGGTTATTTATACTCTACCCACCACGAGTATCAAAACCCGGTTTTTAGACCTACCGTTGAGTCATTGGAGGGCTGAAAATATAACTAAAGCTGGCTTTATGATTATCATTTGCTGTTTTACCTATAATAAGTAATCTCGTATTTGTGAAAATAGTAAACAAACCTCTATCTAAGTTTAAGATTTACTTAGGCACATGTACCCCATCTTATTTATTTATTTATGTTTTACAAAATCCAATCAAACTTATAATGAGATTTTCATTTTGTGTGATTCTTATAATCTTCTAAAACAGAATAATGTATTTTTCCACATTATACTATTATTTTATTGCTTAGCCTGTCAGGTTTCTTGTTAATCACTTCCCATGACCCTCTACATCACGATGAATAACATTATCTTAGTTTCGCTATTTCGCTCAAAAAGGTCCTTTATGCTGTTACGTAACTGTACAAATTGAATTTAACATAAAAGATAGCAGGCTAGGCATTAAACCAAAACATTTTGTTGGAGAAAAAAATCAAACGTTCATTTTATCCTCTTATCAGTTAAAAAAAAGCAAGATAAACGATCTTAAAAGTAAAATAAGAAAGAAATTCACTTCATCTAATTAAATAAAAAAAATTCTGATATTGTACGTCTTTCAGAAACTCATTAGCAATATCCATTCAGATAAGTGGTTGAGAAGGTCGTTAAGATATAGTTTTCTCAATTTGTAGAATGTATTTGAAATCAATAGTTTTATTTGATTAACAACATTATTATTAATTACAGAAATATTATATATCGACTGCTTTCAAAGTTCATTAAAATAGAGTGTAACTAATTTCGACAAAATATGATTCATTACTGGTTATATTATATTCTATCTCCATGAAAAGCTACCATATGGTGACTTGCCAACCTACACTTATAAATTATCACTAATATCAGATTGAATTTTAGAATAAAAAATCCATTCGTAAGATTATCATTTAAATAAGAAAGACAAATAGTTTAATGGATAGAAGTAGAACCATCTATCCTAATACTTTTATTTTATATTTCTAAAATTTAGTTGTAATTCGAGATGTAATTTTAAAGATGACATTAGCACATTTTTTATTGTTTTAAAATTATATGCAATTAGAGAATAAAGTTTGGTCTGAATGGGTAGTGAAAAAACTTTATTACAAATGTACAACGTTTCTTTCATTACCCACTCAACCGTCTCTAAACTTTATTTACTGAAAAAGTTGGTTCTCGTCATCAAATTCATATAAGTGGAGCCTAATTATTCTAATCTAAAATAACCGCACAAAGTATGTACATACAAATACAGTAGTAGTCGTGAATCAAAGTACAAGAATGAAGTTCGTCGGTCGGTTAGTGGTAAGTTTACAGAATGGCAATGCTTTAATCCAGGGTTCACTTTTCACTCAGCAAATAACAGCAAATGACTATTAGCCTTGCCTGCCATGTTTCTCCGCCTTATACCCGAGTTCTGTAACTACGCTAAAAACAATTCTTCACTTTCTAAGTTGACATAGTTAAACATACACTCAACTGAAAGACGTAATTAAATGTGAAATCAATGGACTTCATTTACCGATAATGATATATTATCCACAATTTTTCAAATCACGAACACTTTTGTTTCAATTGAATTGATTAAAGTGAATGACAATTAAAGTGTCATCACCTATAGACTATACGCTTCATTATGACTAAAACTGAGAAAAATAAGAAAAAAGAAATTTAGAATTCAACAGTGTGTGAAAGACAAGCATTAATTATTGCATTACATAACAAAAAAACCCATCAAAGATGTATTTCTCAGAACTTAATGTTTCTAAAGCTATGTTCTTAAAGACATTAGAAGGTATTGCTACAGTTTGAAGTTTAATAAAAGGAATAGATGTCCAAGGAAAAACATCTGAACAGGAGTATTGTTCCATTCAAAGAACTGTGATATGAAATAAATTCAAAACATCCAACAAATAAATCCAGAAATACAGGAGCTGCATGGAATTAGAATCATTAATAGAATAGCTAATTATTCCTTTCATCTTTTGTGATTTTTTATAAGTCTATCATGTTTGGACGTGGAATGTTAAACTGTTTGAATGCAACCCTTTCATATATTATACAGACAACTTTCTTGCAACCCCTACGAATTTGCTATGATTTGTCTAAATAATGATTGTGCTATTTAGACCAATTTTGTATGGAAACATAATTACGAGAAGTTTCAGTTTGGAAAAGAGCGTAGAAGCATAATACTGAAACAATGGTGTGAGTCTGCAATTACGTGGAGATGTTTATTATGTTGTAGCAATAACAGATATTGGGCAATTTGATGATATTATGAATAAAAATTTATAACACAACATCTTGGTTTGTCATTCAACGCTCAGTGGACTACATTTAATTGGCTCTAGATTTGAATTTCAGCAGGATAATAATCCAAATCATACTGCCCTACTGAATAACAGACAGTTAGAGGAAAGAAAAGAAGCTGGAGATATAGAAGTCACGAAGTTGTAAGTCCAAAATATTGACGCTAATCCAATCGTAAGTATGTGACATAAGTTGAAAAATAACATATCAAAACGTAAGCCAACTAATCGACGACAACTGTAAGAAGAAGTGTAGCAAACATGGGGGAATTATCATCCATAGTCGATGGAAGAATGTATTTAAGGTTAAGGAAGTACGTACAAAATAATAATTATTATTCTTGCTATGCTCAGAAGTGAATTCCTTATGTCTAACATTGTTATATAGAATACAAAATAACATGAAAACCAAATCAACACTTTTTTTCGACCTTTATAAAAACATGAATATCCATACCATAGACTTAGGGAGTGGTTTGTCCTGTATTTTTTTTAACTAATATTTTTATCAGTTTGTTTGTAGTTAAACACAAACCTATCCAAAGGGCTATCTGTGCTCTGCCCACCACGGATATCTAAACCCGGTTTCTAGCTGTGTAAGTCCACAGATATACCGCTGTGCCACTGAGGAGCATTTTTATCAGAAATAGTTATATGTAACTCCTGATATCTATGAGCAGGACTGGAAAATATTTTAAACTGCTTACACAACTTTTCCTAGGAATTGGATGATTATAAAAAATATTAACTATTATTTTCAGAATTTACCATAATGTTATTATAGAATGACTACATGTACGTGTGATATTTTAACAACGAGAGAAGTGTCATTAGAACACTCAAACTTCTTACGAAGAGTGGCTCATGCGATCCTGATTTTGGGGAGTTCTTTAGTCACACATGCACAGAAAGAAAGATTTATTTTTCTGTTAAAGAAATTCACTTGCTATTCTTTACAGAAATATTTCAAACAATATGTACATGAATTCTGAAAAAAATTCAAGTCTATATTGATTGTCATAGAGAGATGTAAATAATACTTAATTCAACACACTCGTTCTTACTCCCTCTTTTTCCAATTCTCACATTTATCGAATTTCAAACCTATTATTACATAAAGCTTTCTTTCAGGAGTTCGGTATTTTCTGTTCGCACTTACCTAAAGTGAGAATACTCATTTTTTATTCATCCGTCAGTTTTATCTTGCAGCATTATTTGTAAAAATTCTGAAACAATTAGATCTTAGGCGTTATTCTAATGCACAAATTTAAGAAAGCTTGACACAAACATCCTTACCAAATTAATTAACATAATTAATCTTAAACCAATAAGAAAACTACGAAATTCAGGTAATTAATCTGTACATTCATTAAAATTATTGGCTGGAATTGTTGAAGCAATGATGCTGGAGGAATGATCTGGGAATGATTATAGCAAAATATACACGAAATATTGCAATCAATTTGCTTGTATAAGATCAAATATGTCCATGGACTCGATAAATAAATATAATTAAGGATATAGGCAAACATAAGCAGAAATATAAAATTCAAGCTTTTCTATTTTTGAAAACCAAAATCAACACCTGGAAGATAATGCAGACCAAGTAATTAGTGAATATATTATTAGGAACTTATAATCAAATAAAACTCAATTAAAAGAAGTGAAATATAATTTAAAGGAAATAAGTTTTAAGTGATATTCCACCATTTCCATAAACTAAAATTTCACTTTTTTAGCATATCTCCAACAGCTGTCATTTTTCCAAGTTTAATAATGTAGTCATTATGTAATTTTGTAATTTAGATTGAAGAAATATTCAAAACATTAGTTATAGTTCATATGTCACACTTGATTCATACATATGTGCGTTGCAGATACAGATCTGTTGTACAAAATAAAATCATTATATTTTTTTTTCTTTGAGACACGAAAAATGTGCGAGGTATTATTGAATAAAATGGCTCAGTTTAATTTTCTCACTTTTTCCCATAGAATTTTCCGATAATTCTCTGTATAAATTTACTTTTGTGAAAAAGAAAAAAAAGAAGAGTGTGACATTAGGATTTTATATGAAATAAAAGTGAAATGTCCTTCCTAGTTCTATATGTCATTAATAAAAACAATAAATTCTATTATATCGATTTTCAACATTATCAACTATTTAACTTACAAGGAAACTGCATGCTTTTCTGGTTAAAGGTAACGAAGATTAATGAAGAAATCACGTTTATTTTTATGCTTGATTTGAAAGCAAAAAGGCTTTTTATGGAAGAAAATCATTAAAAATGTGCTATTCGCAAAAAAGAAAAGAACAAACTGTTACCACCTGAGGGTTTTATTTTATAAAACTATCTCATATTTATACATAGAATCTAATATTTTTTTATGAATCTAGTGTTCTAATACATCTCACATTCATACGTTAAATATACGTCTTGTTTGTTTGTTTTGAATTTCGCGCAAAGCTACACGAGGGCTATCTGCGCTAGCCGTCCTTAATTTAGTAGTGTAAGACTAGAGGGAAGGCAGCTAGTCATCACCACGCACCGCCAACTCTTGGGCTACTTATTTACCAACAAATAGCAAGATTGACCGTCACATTATAACACCCCTGTGGCTGAAAGGGCGAGCCTGTTTTGTGTGACGGGGATTCAAACCCGCGACCCCTAGATTGCGAGTCAAGCGCCCTAACCACCTGGCCATGCCGGGCCTCTTGTTGGAAATTTCTTATTATGTAAAGAGCCAATGAACACGAATCGTTTACGATTGAAGTTACAGTACATAAGACTGCCTTCTTAAGAACAAATAACATATACATTAGTGTGAGCGTTTTAAATTACTTCTGTTACAAAACGTACTCATTTTGAACAACATCTACATTACTATGTGCGAGTTAAGTTACTTCTGTTACAACACACATTAAATTCATCGTTCAGCTAAACTTTGGAAACTTTACTTATAACAAGAAACCACATTTCAAACCATGATAGCAGAAGATGAAATGTAGTTATAAGAGTGTATTACTAGCTGTATTTTATATAATGTTCGTCACATTCTAAAGAAAATTAGAATATGTGTTAAGATACTATCAGTAGATATATTAAAAGGTGTAGTATATTATAATATGGACCTTTTGTCTTTGTGCAAGATGTATTTCTTGATAAGGTGTGATTTAATTCGAAGTTCAGTAATCAAAATAGTTAAAACAGAAAGTCCAATTAGAGAAAGGAGCAAAGGGTGGGAAATCAAAGTCCCAGAATTTTTCAGATGTGCAGGAAAACATAATAGCCTTTCTAAATTAAACACTCTGTCCCGCTTAGTTATAAATACAATAATAGTTGTTAATTTGAAATGCGTAATTTTTCTACACCTCTGGTACATGGGTTTTGATTTTGTAATTTCATTTACTACTTTCTACACTTCCCTCACACTGGTCCTTCTTTGTCCTACTGTCATAAAG
Organism: Limulus polyphemus; assembly: GCF_000517525.1. Classification (NCBI taxonomy): domain Eukaryota; kingdom Metazoa; phylum Arthropoda; class Merostomata; order Xiphosura; family Limulidae; genus Limulus; species Limulus polyphemus. The sequence continues at coordinate 1,631,175 of NW_013665626.1, forward strand.
TATCTTTTGTATGAATTAGTTTTTGTTAGAAGTATTGTTTGATGGTTGTTCTAGAAGTAAGCAGATATAATTTTAATTCCGTGTTGTGAAATTCAGACAATTAAACTGAAATGTTTTGGTTGCCCTGTCAAGACATACGTGATACGCACAGTGGAAAGTAGATGAGTTTATAATATATTTATACGAAATTAGACATTCCGGTCACTGTTTCTTCATGGCGTTTGTGCTAAAGTAAGGTATGGGTTAATAATGAAAGGTAAAAATGTTAAAGTTTAAATTAAGACAAACTCTTACTGGATTATTAAGAAATAACTCCATTAACAACTTCATTTATATATCTTATTTAATAATCATTATTATATTTTATGTAAACTTTGGTTTGTTTGTAGTTAAGCACAAAACTACTCAATGGACTTCCTGTGCTCTGTCCACCACGGGTATCGAAACCCAGTTTCTAGCGTTGTAAGTTCGCAGACATACCGCTGTGCCACTGGGGGGCTGTAAACGTTAAAGAAACAGCTTCCAGAAGTCTTGTTTGTAAAATAGTGATGATGATGTTGCAAAATAATGCTGAAACTGTTCAAATGTAAGTATCCTAAGCAATACACTTTAATATAGCATAGATACACAAAGAGGTCAAACAACAAAGCTGGAAAAAAAACTTTACGACTTCGCAAACTATTGAGGTACAAAGAACTTACCTTACGTGTGTCATGGTCTACAAAAACCCATTACTATTTATTGAGGTACAAAGAACTTATCTTACGTGTGTCATGGTCTACAAAAACCCATTACTATTTATTGAGGTACAAAGAACTTATCTTACGTGTGTCATGGTGTACAAAAACCCATTACTATTTATTGAAGTACAAAGAACTTACCTTAGGTGTGTCATGGTCTACAAAAACCCATTACTATTTATTGAGGTACAAAGAACTTATCTTACGTGTGTCATGGTCTACAAAAACCCATTACTATTTATTGAGGTACAAAGAACTTATCTTACGTGTGTCATGGTCTACAAAACAACCATTACTATTTATTGAGGTACGAAGAACTTACCTTACGTGTCTGCAAAAACCCATTACTATTTATTTTCTTTAATTTTATATAATATTTAATCAGTTTCAAATTGGATTGACAACTCTAGAACTAGATTAATAAAGGTTGCGAGTGACACTCAATTTTAAATAATCAAAAATATAAATAAAATTTTGCTCTTGAAAAGAACGCAAAACTTCGAAGTTTAACTCCAATGCACTACACGAAGCGCAAGAGCAAATAATACAATAAACTCATTTCACTCTGTTTACGTCATTCTAGGGTACTTCACAATCTGCCGTAAATCAGTTTGAGTTTAATGGAAATGTGATGTGGAAATTGCTTTTGTACAGAAAGTCTAAAGGATTTTGGCTGATAGTTGCAGAAAAGAAAGGAAAAAAAAGGAAAGGCGTTGTGATAGGACTTAACAGTTTGTTTCATACTTTTATTTTTGCCATTCACGTCCGAGACCAAAAATAAGATTTTTCTTCAGACGGTTTATCTTCGATATAAAAAAAGAGATAGCTTTATTGTGAAACATATGGATGCATTTGATAATATGTTTCGTGGTAGGAAAACAGAATATAGTTTCAATTCTTAAAAAGGTTCATGAAGCCAAACCATAGTAAGTGATAACTGTGTGGATACTTAAAAATTCGAAATTACTATGCAAGAAAACTTAGATATTGTATTGTATATGTGTGAATAGTTGTTGTACCAAAGATTATTAGTTGAAACTACCAATATATTATTATGTGTGTGTTTCAGTAATGGCTAGAGTTGTGTTTCACCACTACTTATTAGTGTGTATGTGTAGTGGCTTGTGTAAAGTTGTGTAAAGTTTTACCACTATAGGTGTTTAGTATGTTTGTTTGATGTCTTACCATTATATATTATTGTATGTGTGTGTGTATCATTGATGCTCGGAGTTAGGTTTTACCACTACATGTTAGTGCCTGTCTGTGTTTGAGCGATGCTTAGTGGTTTGTTTTTACAGGCACTATATATATGTTTTTGCAGTGGTTGAGAGTATTTTACCACTACATATTAGAGTGTTTCAGTGATGTTTAGGGTTGTGTTTAATCATAGTCATTCCGTATGTTTGTGCGTATTTGATGATGTAATGTTTTACTGCTGTATGTGTAATATATGTTTGTGTAATGTTTTACTACTATATGTGTAATATATGTTTGTGTAACGTTTTACTACTATATGTGTAATATATGTTTGTGTAATGTTCGAGTACTGTATGTGTAATATATCTTTGTGTAATGTTTTACCATTTTATATCACTGTGTGTGTGTGTATGTGTGTTTTAGTAATGGTTGAAGTTGATTTATACGATATAATATTGTGTGTGTTTGTGTTTCAGTGATGGTTAGGGTTGTGTTTTATCACTACATATCAGTGAGTGAGTGTGCACATGTTTAGTGATGGATGGGTTGTATTTCATCACTACATATCAGTGAATATGAGTGTGCTTCAGCAATGATTAGGCTTGTGTTTCATCACTACATATCAGTGAATGTGCCTGTGTTTAAATTATTATTGAGTTCATATTTTCCCACAACTTTGTGTATTTTTGTACGGTGGCTGGGACTACGTTTACCTACTGCACTTTGTTTGTTTATATCATGGAGAAATACACATTTGACAACTTCGTGTTTTCCTGTGGAGATGGAAGGATATATTTAAAAAAACATACTTATTTGGGAATCGTAAAAACGTAAATTTTCTACGGTAATAAAAATGGGTTTAGTACAGTTATTTGTAACATATGTCGCACTTACACACGTCCTAATGTGCATAGTTTTGATACCCATGTATGAAATATAATCACTAATACTCAGGTTGTATTCTAACACGTTTTTGATATACATACATTATGTAGTAAATTCAATATACAGTTACAGATGAAAATGAATGAATACAATATGAATCAAATCAAATGTAATTGTTTTTACACTAGTTATATGACACTGGATATGGTGTGGTCCACATATTATTTATTGAGTTTTCTTTACTTACACTCAGAAGATTTATTAATAGTTATGTATGTTCGGATCTTGAATATAACAGTCAGTCTGCTTTGATTTATCAGTTCATACTAATATACACTGTATTATTCTAACTATATGTGGGCATGACATGGCCAAGTGGTTAGGGCATTCAACTCATAATCTTAGAATCGCAAGTTCGAATCCCCGTCCCACCAAAAATGCTCTCCCTTTCACCCGTGAAAGCATTATAATGTGACGGTCAATCCCACTATTGCATTGGTAAAAGACTAGACCAAGAGTTAGGGTTAGGTGGTGATGACTAGCTGCCTTCCCTCTAATCTTTCACTACTCAATTAGGGAAGGATAGCGCAAACAGCCCTCATGTAGCTTTGCGCGAAATTGAAAACAAACCAAACCAATCATTATATGTACTTATATTGTGTTGATTAGTTTCATTTGAGATGTTTAATTATTTCCTTTTAACTCGCGAATTAAATACAAGAAGTGAAAACTGCTACTGAGCTGTTCAAGCTGAGATTACACCGATACCAAGGTGTTTTTAAAGTAGATATACCTCGAATATAAGCTGAACGTTTATTATTCAAGTCACTGTGGAACCTAAGAGTCTGAGAGATATATTTGCTGTTTATAGTCTTTCTCTTTTACTGAATAGAAGTTTACGGCATGACGAACGCCATAAAGTGTGCTGTAAGTTCACGATAAAGCATTTTATAGATAGGATCTTATAACTTTACTATTGTCTCAATTGTAGCCCAGTTAGCAAAACTGTGAAACTTTCAATATGGTAAGATTCTCATGCTTTTAACGAGCTCTATATTTATTTGTCTGTATGTCTGTGTAATAATCTGTCCATTAAAAAAAGGAATTGCAACAAGTACCTTATAGTGGGTTTATATGCATTTTATATCCATGGGCCCTGATTAAGTACACGGTGAACTACCTTTTATGTGATTTTGGTGTATGTGATTGTCAGGAACTTACTTTTTAGTAGTATGTAGTAATGTAAGTATATGGGTGTGTTGGGCTAAGATTCGTCTACAGTAGGTGGCTGTGACTTGTTGGCGATAAATCTGACAATAAACGAACAGAGTGCATTCCACTTGTTTTTAAAATAATATATATATATTCGAAATGTGTTAAGCATATATATAAAAATTCTTTACACTAGGGAGATCGTAGTTGTATCTTAAAAACTATACAGTTCTTTTCTTCTTATCAAACGTCCACTTTGACCAATCTAATTGCTTTAGAATTCAGTTGACAAGCCGAACTATTTTTCTGTATTATACATCACAATAGTATCCGTATATAATTCACCGCAGTTGTATCCTGTACTTCCAATAATCGTCTGCTTTTTCGTCAAAGTCCACACAGGCGGGTTCAATTAGCTTAGAACACCCTTTTACAAGACAAATTATTATCCTTATCTCTTTCAAACCATTAATCTCACTTTAACATATCAACTGTTAGGCCTTTCACTCCTATGATGGTTAACTTTACATTTTCTAACTTTTTTTCTCAACGAATTTTCTTTCCCGTGACTTTACTTTTTTCTCCCTTCTGCTCCTTTTTATCGTCTGCTTGCTACTATTTATTTATACGTCTATCACTTAGGTCTTCTATAAATCTCTATATATCCTCGACATCAACGGATTGCTCGTAATGTTCGATAGCCTCGACATCAATTAATTATTAACACAACGTACAATTCTTACCGAGTTACTTAACCAAACTTGTCTTAACTGTCGCCTTTAAAATAATTGCTTTTAACTCTCTTTTTATGAAAAACTAAACAATCATGAAATATTCACTCACAAGATAGATAGATTAATAATACCTACACTAAACAGTCTTTTATATCTGATAGTGATTTGCCTTGTTTTTTCTTTTGCATTTCACACAAACAGGATAATATTTACGAATATATATATATATATAATCTTTTAAAGCTATCAAGAACATATTCACTTTACAATTGTGCTCGAATGGGTAATAATGCTCAAAAGGTAAATTTTTGCATGTATTTTCAGTTATATCTCTCTTCAGTTATGTACTGATATTAATTAGGAAAACTAAATGTTTCAGTATCTTAGTAGCTTTCAAAACAATAAGTTCATTATCTTTATCAGATTACATGAGTGCACCTTTTTTCATCATACTGTCTTTTCAAATACACATTGAACTTATTTATCATTTATAAAATTAAAAGCAAAAATGATTACTAATATCTGAATTAGTAATCAATACAACCCCAAAATTACTAGAAAGCCCTATTGGCTGAGACTTATGTCATCAAAAAATCACCCATTCTTGAATAAAAAATACTTTTCACAAAGACAATCTCGACTAAACATTATTTAAGGATTACAATAAAGAAAAAGCGCAAGGCTCAGATTCATTTCTCATCAAGTATAGAATTTGAATTGGAAAAACTATTAATAGCATCTGATAATATATAAAAACAAAATAATTGTTACCTTGAAAATAAGCATAGTTTTACGTAAAACACTTTAAGAAAGATAGAGAAATTTTTGTATTTGTATTGTATTTGTATTGTATTCGTATGTTAAAACGTATAGAAATTTCTGACTCATAACAACGACCTGCAAATAAGTAAGGCTGCTTCAATTACACAGATAAGCTTGAGTATTACTATAAGCTCTTGTTAACTGTCTTGGAAAAAGTCTTTCACAGCTAGAATAGATTTTTATAATAACAAAAATGACAGAGTGAAGACGAAACGCTTCAACTTTCAGCAATAAATTTCTTTGGAATTACCCGATTCATAACCAAAGTACTATCGTGCTTTTTAAGTGTAAAACAGGTTTGGTATGTAGGCGAAATGTAGGGATAATGGACTTTGGAGAGCTTTCAGAGGAGATTGGGCAGCGTCCAACTGCTCTTATAAAGTTTGTTTTCAAGAAACCCCTCGAGTCAAACTTTTGTCCAAGAACACTGCTGCCAGATAAAAGAAAAACTATACTTGAGATTATAGAGACTAAAGTTAAAAAAGACAAGATTAAATTCGTTCAGTGTGTGCAGCCTATCGTAAAACAGGAAAGAAAAATTCTATCGGAAAATAGGGGAAAATGCTAGTATTCATTTTGTGCAACATTTTTGAACGTTTTTATGAAACAGCAGGTTCTAAGACATCAATCACATTATTATAAAACACGCGTTATCACATCAGTATTTTCTACAAGAGCAGTGTGGGGTGTCGTATTTCATTTATATGACCGCCCCTGTAGATGAAGCATGTTTTAATTTAAATCATATTCATTATGCACATAACAAAGTGTGTTTTAGGTACTATTATTTATTTTTTTCATGATATAATGGGCAAAGATTAGAAGTACAGTTTAAGCTTAATGGTTGTTTATCGTTTATTAGAAAACAGCTGCTATTTATCTGTTCTTCTATATTGCTATTACATATATGTACACATTGTTCTGCCAAAAGCTAACGAACCATTAGAAACAAACAGGCCTAATACTTATGATTTTTATCTAAGAAAATATTATTAGTTTTTTACTTATCCTGTAATATTTGCTTAATCTAAAATTTTAGGTGCTACTTAACAGTACCAAAAAACTCAAGCAGAAATAAGTTATAATCTTTTCATTTACAAAAGTCCTCTGTGTATATTGGTTGATATGTATTTTGCGTCAATATAAATCTCACATGTTCTTTGTAATATTATTCAAACATTCAGAAACTACTTTACGTTACCATCTGTTTTTAAATTTTTCTCATAACAACACATTATGTAGCACATAATGCTTTATATATTTTAGCATCTTTGTTCTTTTGTATAATTCCAGGTATTAGGTTAGGTTATTTAATTCATTGGAATCTAATACAATTCATATATGAGTTATCCAAGTTATATGGAAAGTCGATAAATATTACTATAGATAGTAAGATTGTAAAATTTTATTGCAAACTTTAATTTTGTCAGGTCATAAAAAAAATGATTTGAATTTGTACGCTGCTATCAATTTTATGATGTTCTTGTGAAGAAAATGTGCAAAAAGGTAGATACATATCTGTAATTATAGGAGATTAGAGAGGATTTAATTTACAAAATTTATGAAAAACTAACTAAACCAATAATAGCAAGGACAAAACTACCTTATTAAACAAATTAGCAACAAAAGTTAAATAATAATACGGCTCTTAATCACTAGTTGGATAAATTATATAAATAGACAGAAATATATTCTTTCATTTCGGAACCGCTATAGTTTGTTCCAGGAAAAACTTTGGATGAATACCGGAAGGCTTTCACCACTAGAAAGCTCCATCAATTTCTGTAAACAACTAATAGCATGCATGCTGACTTTGCGGATTTTAAACCTCCACACATGATTATCAGGTTAACAATCCGCCAAGATCAGCTCAAGAAATTATTAATCTCAAGAACCATGTATGAAAATAAAAAAATAGTAATTATCGGAATATACTAAGGAGGCTACAAGCTCAAGGATCATGTTACAGCAGAACATAAAGATACTAAGGAGGCCCAATGATTATGTTACAGCAGAACATAAAGATCTAGTACTTGGGTCTAAGCGCAATATTTTTACAGAAATGTTGAAAAATAAAGACATGTCTAAGTCTAATCTCTCAGAGAGAGAGTAAAACAGTTTGATTAAAGTTAACTTCTCGTCAACATTAATCAAACTGTTTTACACGTTGAAAAAGCAAGTTTTGTTTAGCATACAATTCGGCAATCATTCGCATACCAAAAGACTTTGAAGTCAGCATTAGTAGTTTCCTCAGATCGACGGTTTGCTGCTTCTCGTCGCGTATAAAAAGATATCTCAAGCCTAGTGTAATAATTTCTTCACACGTTTATCGGTACTTCACGGAAAACTGTGGTTGTGCACCTACGAATTGTGGCTTTAAAGTTCTATGTCATGCAGAAGATTGTCAAAATTTGCTTTTTCAATAACTATAATATGTGTTGTGCATAATAAACTTCCCCAAAAATCTATTAAAAATATATAATTTCTTTATCTTACTACTTTTGTACTTGCAATGTTACGGGCTATGACGTTCTTCAGGTAGTGTAATACCAACAGTTTTTTTTTTTTTCATTTTGGCAAAGTTTTATTAAAGACATTATTTGTTTATTTCTTTTCATTTCACCACACGTATGTGAACATTTAATTTTTTCCTGTGTTAGCGGGTGTAGTTTATAATACACATTTACCACAATTCTACTCTAGAAAGTGTTATTCAATTTTTGCCAAACATTGCTTGATGCTTTAAGAGTTGCATCACCATCAACAAATATTCAAGTGAATTGTCCTAAGTGTTCTAAACTGTGAAGTTTCTTCTTCTACATTTTGATATTCAGTTGTTATCTTTATTAACAGAATGTTTTTACTAACATCAAAAATTCACATTCCATTAGTTGTAGATTTAAAAAATATAATACTCATTAAATTTCAAAATATTTGTAAAGTACAATGCAGGTTTGACGGTTAAAATAATTAGTTGCAATTTTGGAAAGCCATGTTTAGCTTAAGCAAAATCCGAACCAGTGATACATTTTGACTCAATAACATTTTAAATAAAACATCTTATCGTGTTAAATGTCACACTTTTCGTAAATTCTAGTAAGAAAACAATGTTATAAAGATGTGTGTTTTTGTAGTTAAACGCAAAGCTACAAAATAGGCCATCTGCGGTGTGTCCACCACGGGTATCAAACCTTCGTTTTCAGCGCATAAATCCTTAAACTTACCTCAAAGCTACTAGGGTGCTGTTATATAGATAAAGGCTTGATTTATTCAAAGTATACCATCGGTAATCTTGATTAAAAAGGTTTCTTGAAAATGTGCATTTATTGTTAGAAATTTTTACTGGATAGACAGTAGACCTTAATTTATTGGAAACGTAACAAATAATTCATAACAGTAATTCTCTCCGATGTGGAAATTCACACACAATACTTATAGATCTAGAGGTGAGGTATTCCATTAAAAAATGTATATTTCTGGCAACTCCTGTAACTAAATGCATTTGTTATTGATAATAGACATAGACATTTGTTCCCCTTTAACTAATTGACTATCCTGTTGCAACAAAAACTTCGTGGTCACAGATGCTCTATAACAGTGATGGTCAAATCCAACTCTTCGATGAGATAAGAGTAGCCCAAAGAGTTGGCGGGTGGACGCTGTTGACTGGTTGTCTTCCATTTAGACTATCGGTTCAAATTAAAAACGGATAGCTCATATGAAGCTTTGCGAGAAATTATGAAAATATAAAACAAATAAACCAGTGTCACATTTGTTTTAACAAAAAACTGAACGGCTATTTCACTACAACTAGTATAATTTTGATGGGCATAACGATAATTGATAAGATAGAAACTTAGTCTCATTCGTATGTTTCTTTGCGTTGACAACCTTTTCCTTAGTTTTCGACTTAACAGTGCATCTTACTGAAGTAAAAGCTGTAAAACACAAGGAACTTTAATAAAGATAATATCTGACTTCTAGTTGTTTGAGTAGTTTGATCTCATAAATTCTCCGCTCCAATATTCTGTTGTTGTGCCCCAATTTATCTTAAATTTATGCCGTTTAATGTCAGTAATATCAGTATTATTGCTGTCCAACGTTTTACGAGCATTACTTATATTGCAAAGATCGTTAACGACACAAGAAAAGTCGAGAACCACATTTGAAACAGGTTGTGCATATAGTATTGTATGTGTTATATATTGAAGGTGTAATATATATATATATATATACTGCATTACTGTATATTGAGCCACCACAACAAATAATTTTCTTCATTTTTAAAATTGATATTTTGTGTGTAGTCTTCATTGGACTTTGTTTGTATGTAAAGTATCTTAGTACTATTTGATAGTGCTGATAATAATGTTCAATAAACCATAATTACATCAAATTTATTAACAGTGTTTCCGATAACTGCCTAATGTAAGGTAAGCCTCTAATCGAAACGCTGGTTGTATTCTATTTAAACATCTGTTCAATAAACCATAATTACATCAAATTTATTAACAGTGTTTCCGATAACTGTCTAATGCAAGGTAAGCCTCTTGTCGAAACGCTGGTTGTATTCTATTTAAACATCTGTTCAATAAACCATTAGTACCGAATGTCATTTCTTACCACTTCGGCGTAAAGAGTTCCAACATAATAGGTGAGTAGTGACAGGATCTCGATTTTGAATGTTTTTGACGAATGAGGTGATAAAACTGTCGATTTATGTCTAAAAAGAACAAAATAAACGAGAAAGATCAAGAGAGGTTTGAATGGCAAAAGCCTCTAATTCGTGATCATTTATTGTTATATATTCGTATCTTTGTTTGTTCAATTTCTCTGGGTTACATCTAACAAGTTTGTTATCCAACTTAAAATACTAGGGTAGAACTTTAGATTTAATAAGAAACGGTTAATTATAAAACGTATGTCTGTGGACTTAAAACGCTATAAGCTGGGTTTCGATACCCGTGGTGGGGAGCACAGATAGCCCTTTGTGTAGCTTTGTGCTTAACTACAAACAAACAAACAAAAATTATAAAAGAGAGAGGTAAAAAAGTATTGAGTACACTATAAACAAAACCGTAAAGAGACGAAAGATTATGATGTAATTTATTTGGTATATGATCAGAGCTCAAACTTAGCCTAATAGTTATGGTATCGGACCATGGATCTGAGGGTACATTATAAAAGTGATACTCAATCTCGCTATTCGGTAAAGAGTAGCTGTTTCAAACGGCAGAGCTGCCGATTGGTTGCATTCCCTCTAGTTCTCAGTTTGAAATTAAAGAAGATTATGCTTAAACTCCAGGGACGGTTAGTCCTTTCTGTTCACAACACGTGTAGCTTAGATGAATAAACAACCATGAGAGCAAGTTATAACTTTGTAATTTACCTACAATCAAAACAGTACCGTAAATTAGTTTTATGAAAAGCGATATTATCTTTACGTAAGAGATAAATTTTGGGGAAAAATGTCTATATTGTGAAGCGCAGAAGAACAGCTAAGGATTAGCTACAAACCTTTACGTAAATGTAATCATAATTTTATGTAACTTTTATTATCTATACTCTTATATAATGTTTAATCAAAACGTAAATTAACTGTAGGCAGTCCTTATTTCGTATAACCTGACTCAGAAATTAATGTATCCTTTTAACACGTATAGCTAACTAGGAAAATAAGAAGAAATTGAAATTAACATGTTAATTAATTGATGTCACTGCGTTGTGATGTGACTGAATAACAATCCAGCATTGACTTGACAATGCGTTTTTCTATATTTGATCTTGGCGTACAATAGCCCTAAAATTATTTATTTAGATATCCCATCTGTCTGAACGGGAGATCAACAGACACCATGGACTTTAAAGTTTCAATAAAAATAATAATCAGATCACTCAGCTATTGTTGTAGCTTAAGTATTTTTAGTATTTTTCTGGACTTACAAGAAAATTATTTGAGCAATAAAAACGAACCGAAAGCCCTCTTGATAGAATAAAGTATTTTATATAAGAGAGGACTTATCATAACTCATATAAAAGCTCATTTCTTAATCAAACTTTCATGAGTTATGTTTTTACCATTGGCAAATGCTTTTACATAATATTAACTATTTTATACTTATCAGGTACTTCGGTATTATATTTTTGCTCCAATAGTTGTAGGCATACAGAGACAATATTTATCATATGAACATAAATTATTTGAATTATAAAGGGGTGTAATTTTATATGTCATTTTAATGAGAGATGAAACATGATGTGCAATAAAAATCACAAGTGTATATTACACATAATGCATAAAAGAAAACTCATTCCACTAGCACAATAAGAAAAGGTAGCATGAATTATAATTAATGAAATGATATCGGAAACAAACCGGAGTAAAACTGAATTTATAGCATTTGTATGTTAACATAGAAAGAAGCAAAATAGAGACATAATGGATACAAGAGCACTGTATTAGACATGTGTATTCAAGCCACCAGCTTTTTTCTTGCCAATAGAGATTGACTGGAAGTGAGAATAGAGATTGACTCTGTCTCATGATTGGTATGATTTTTTGCAGAGTATGAATAGGTGGTGCTGATCTAGACTCCAATTTAGGCATCTTAAAGATATATCTGATGCAGGAACTGTCCACAAACATGGTCTATAAGACAAAGGATCCTGCGGATAAACCATCATATACCAGCCTTGTAAAATGCAATAATAGTGGGCTTTTCAAGTGTAGTTAGAGGAAGAAGCTGCCATTCCTTGTAATGCACAAATAGTGTTTCGTGTAAAATTACGAATGCATGTCACTACCTGTGGATACAAAAGGGATGCCACTTGAGAAATCCACTGCTTAGTGTCCAAACATCAAGCCACACTTGCTCAAACTCTCATTTCTGATAGCAAGACATATAATGATGAAGATAGATATGTCACTAAGGGTAAACATCTATAAAATAGCCAGTTCATTTAGTTCTAGACACAATGTGTGAAGAAGAAATGAATGAGAATAGAAGTATCACAAGTATTACTTTACTCATAATGCGTTTTGAGATTGATTATATAACTACCAGAATACTTCAAGCTGGCAGTAGTAAGTTGTGCTGAATCTCGATGAAAATCAAGAGGAAGATTGCAATGAATTATTTGATAAATATGAAATTGCTTTTGCTGGCCAAGATGGCTACAAACATAACCTTGCATCATTTAGACAACCACTAATGTAATTACCATGTAGGCTTCCCGAAAGTGGTAGGAATATACTAGGAATATTAGCGTTGAAATATTGAATCATTCATTTTTCACAGTGTGTTATTTTCACCAATGATTATTGTTAAAAATAAAGCGGAAACATCAGTAGCTGTGTGAATTTTCGGTAAATGAACACACATTTGTACAATTCTGTTTTCTTTCACGAAGATGTTAAGTCTCCCATTCAGAATCTAGCTATTGATAACTCGAACTTGACGATAAAAGCCGACTTAAAACTTATTTCAACACTTGAAAAGTATTGCATGATTTTTGAGTAATGTTGCTTAAATTTGTTAATGTGTAAATAACTTTAATGTAGCTGTTGGAATTGGCAACACGGGGTTTCCAAAGAAAATTATATCTAATCTATGTCAATGAGATACTTGTGTTTGATTGTACGTTTTCAGTTGTGGTTGAAAACCTAAAGTTGGTATTTCAACAAATAGGTTAAGTAGATCTGAAACTGAAGCTGGGAAGTATATACTAATGTACTTTGTGAAGAAATGTGCTGACTAAAGCTGATTGATGAAAGCTCTTGTAAATGCACGGGTGTTAAATCACTGCTGCCAGTGATATCGGGATCAGTACGAAGCGAATAATAACATGATGAAAACTATAATTGCTTCACGAATAACGAAAGACCTGTTCACAACTGCAGTATTTTAAACACCTCCAACATTATTTATATGAACTACAGTTA
>NW_013665626.1:1645706-1652095 GCF_000517525.1 Limulus polyphemus
CGTTGGAATTGGCTAACACGGGGTTTCCAAGAAAATTATATCTAATCTAGGTCAATGAGATACTTGTGTTTGGCTGTACGTTTTCAGTTGTGGTTGAAAACCTAAAGTTGGTATTTCAACAAATAGGTTAAGTAGATCTGAAACTGAAGCTGGGAAGTATATACTAATGTACTTTGTGAAGAAATGTGCTGACTAAAGCTGATTGATGCTTTAGCTGAAATGACGTTTGTAAGAAATCATTTCATTCATTAATGAAAGCTCTTGTAAATGCACGGGTGTTAAATCACTGCTGCCAGTGATATCGGGATCAGTACGAAGCGAATAACCACATGATGAAAACTATTATTGCTTCACGAATAACGAAAGACCTGTTCACAACTGCAGTATTTTAAGCACCTCCAACATTATTTATATGAACTACAGTTAAATGAAAAAGTGTACCATGTAACCCAAAGGTGGTTAACAAACTTTAATGAAGTGAAAAGAATAAGTGTGCATGGGAACCAATGCTACAAGAATACAACTTTATTGTACAATGTCCAGCCAACAGCATAAAACATAGACAGTTTGTGAGTGTTTCGCAAGAGAATGAAACAAAATGCAGCTGTAAGTCTTAAAGTTGCCCCAATGACAGCAATATCTTATGACAGAAATAGTGTTCTTAGTTTGGTTAATGTAGTAGTTTGAAAGAGCAGCATTAGAAACCAGGTATTGAATAATGTACCAAGGAAGCCTGTAACCTCTGGCCAACTCATGGGCAATTGAGGTTATGAGAAGGATATAGTTATGTAAAATTCGTATAAGAGTGTAGTGAGCACTGTTATGTAACTAGGCTCTGAAATAGGAAATTATAGATACTTTTTTGTGATACAAAAATGAGAGGACAACAGAGTATGTTACATATCATAGTGAAGTTATAGATTTGATTCCTCTAGCTGCATGCCTGTAAATAAATATAGAGATGATGTAGACATATTACAACATGTGTTCCTCAGAAATAAAGTTGGTCATGCCTGAGGTTTAGTCTCTCTAGTGTAGCGAATAGCCATGTGTGTTATTGAACCTTTCCAGGAAACAGTTATGCCCTTTGTTTAATGTATATTCCCACATCTTCTGCAGGCTTACCTTAAAGTTTGAAATATTATTTTTATTTATTTATTGAGAGCAGCTATTGTTAGTACATGAATTGGCATGTCAATAAATGGAAAAACCTTCCATTGAGAAGAAAAGAGATTATGAGAAACTGTTAAAGTAAAGAAAAAGCAGTTTCAACATAAACACCAGGAGTGACGGTGTTATATACCTGCTACATGGTAGTTTCATGGATCTGGTTAAGCTAGACTGTATCTAATGCTTCTACAGCATTACCTGTAAAACTATGAACTTCAAACTTTTACGCATGAAAACGTGTAGAACATGTTGACACACCGAAACTGATAACCTTCAATGAACATCTCGTCTCGTGAACTGGCTAGATAAAAACATGCAGAAAAATTGAAACAAAACTTCAGCTAATGATGAGATAAACAACTACAATAATTTTGATACAAAAGATGCGAAGTAAGATACCAAAAGTATTTATCTGGCTGTACATGATGAAGAGGAGTTAATGCCTAAGTAGCTAGACTGTCTCAAGTTTAGAGCAATTATTATTGTAAACTACATGTTCTGAGCTAGTTCACTCTATGCTGAAATCCGCACTTCAAACCTTTTCCAGGCACTTCCTGCTTGAGCAGGAACTTACTGACTGCTTAGAAAATTTTCTTTTCTGTCCTACTTTAGAGATGATTTTCACATTTTCATACTTTCTATCTGAGTTCTCAGAAAATTTTCTAAGTTCAAAGATATAGAAGTTATCCTCAAAGAGGCCCATGGGATTAGGAATGGATGGAGAACCTCTTGTTTCCAATCGTCGTTTCATAATTGAGATTGCTATGTGATATTTCCTGCATTGATAAATCCTAAAATACCAACATAGCTGGAATAGAAGCAGCATGAAGATAACCTGTAAGCAACACAATACTTCATCTGATAAGGGATACAGTTTTCATCATATTTCTCTTCTACATGCGCTATGACCACTGGAGCCAGTGATAGAAATGGGGCGGGCCCATGATTACCCTTATCACAACTCTATTTAAACCTGTAGTGAAAGGAGGATGAAAGTATTATGTGTGTCCATTTGCAGAGTAAGAAAATAAAAGACACTACACATTCAAAATATGAAAGTATGGGCAAATGGACCATCAAATGAAGCCCAAAAAGAAGTACAAAAATCTCAATAGTCGACTGATCATATAAGAGATGTACGGGTCATGTTATAAGACTGCACAGAAGACCACCTCAGAAGTTAAGACTGACAAAACTACAACTTACACCAAAGTCCCAGCAGTAGAGCTATGATCTTGTTCCATTTGAAGCCAACATAGGTAAGGATCATTGTGGCAAACTCTGCTCCATAGAAGGCTAAGCCATTTGAAACGGTGAAGTCTTTCTTTATTGATATACCTGTAGAATCGGATTTAGTGTCAGTGGAGCAATCTTATCCCTAATTCTACAGCCACGTTACCTGCTGGATTGCAGCCTGGAATATGTACTTAAAAGAAGAGAATCGTCTGCAGGAAGAGCAGCACTGAAATGCTTAGAATAATGGGGAACTTGCAGTAGGCACACAAAAAAAGTTGTCATGAGCACTGCTGGATGTTCTATTAGCAATAAATCTCATCTGGACCGTAATGGTTGCCGAAAATAAGGCTTCAGCTGCCTCTGGAGTACTCCTTCTCTTTCCTAGTGTACTTTAGCCCGCCAGAGGGGTATGTGTAAATATTTATATATATTACTGTATTTGTAGTCTTTCTTGTGCGTGTGTGTGCAGTTGTATTATTCTATATGGTGTTTTATAATGTTCTTGTATTTTCGAAAGTGATGTTAATATTTCTAAATTAGACTTATATTAATTTGGCGTTCTAAAATGTTATATTTAACAGTGAGAAGTGTTTGTTTGATCTATGGCTCTAGAGTAATTCCAAGAGTTAGCATATTGTACTGTAAGGTGTTCTTTTTTATGCTATATATATAATGCACTTATTTCAGTCTTATAATCTTTAGTTGTTTTTATTTTATTTTATATGTAAAACGAGTTTTAAATAGCTATATCATTTATATGTTTAATACAATCTAATGGATCTTTTGTTTTTATTCTTGTATTGAATGAATGATATTATTCAGTGAATATTATTTTTTTGTAGCTAATACATTAACCAAAGACTATTGTGATAGAAATTTGTATTTTTTTTACGTTGCATGCGTTTATCATTTGATATGATGGATTAAGTTAATAAGTTGGTCTGTAGGTGTTTAATAATGGGTTGAAACGATTGTTAAAATCAGCTTTGCCCTTGTTTGTTTGCAGTTAAGCATAAAGTTACACAATGGGCTCTCTGTGCTGTTCACACCACGGGTATCGAAACTCAGTTTCTAGCGTTATAAGTCCACAGACTTACCGTTGTGACACTGAGGGCATCAGTTTGACAATTCATATTTATCCTTGACATGATGTATATCCAGTAACACTAGTGGGTATCGTAGGAAAGTAGATTTGATATTTTGATCAGTTTAGTACTACTGTTAAGGGTGGTATTATGCTTTGTGCTGATATTTGTAGAGTAATATCAGAAGAGATAACTGCTCTCCACTTGAGAGTTACCTTAAGTGTTCTACTACGTAGTTAGGTTACACGCTGTTCTCAATTAAGAGTTTAAAATAGATTAAGGTATTAATTGGATATTAAATTAAATTGACCAGAGGACAAGCCTAAGGTAAAAGTGTAGGAAATCTGTGAAGTTTTACACAGTAAACCACACTTTTATAGATATGAATTTTTGTATATAATTCTATTAAATAGATATTTATTTGAGTTCCTGCTTATTTCATTGGCATACAATCCTGACATACAACTCTTGTTATACAACACTCACAGAGTTGTACTCAGTAGTGTGTTCAGTTTAACATTCTCTTGTAACTTGTGTTACTATGCTGACTCGAACAGTGGAAGCGAAAGGTTGTTTGCTTGAAGTACTCTGTTTGTCAACCAGAATGTTGGTTTATCTGAAATTACTTTCTTCTAACTTATCTTTGTTCACATTTGATTGTTACCTTCAATCCCTTTGTTTGTTCTAAGTTCTCTATATCACATTTATAGTTACCATAGCACAGCGGTATGTCTGCGGACTTACAACGCTAGAAACCGGGTTTCGATACTCGTGGTGGGCAGAGCACAGATAGCCTATTGTGTAGCTTTGTACTTAACTACAAGCAAACAAACAAATAATAGTTACCATGGATCATTTACTTCAACCACTATCTAACATTATCATTGTAACTGTAAAAACTATATTCTTTAACTGCTTAGTAAATTTTTATCAACATTATTTTCATTTCCACTTTCTGAGTTTTTTAGTTCATCTGAGATTTCGTGATTTCGAGTTCTGTTACTGACGGAAGTGGGTTATAAGGGTGATGGTCAAATCCCACTATTTGGTATAACAAGAGTAACTCAAGTGTTATTAGTGAAAGTTGTTAGCTAGACGCCTTCCCTTTAAAAATTAGGAACGGTTAGCACAGCTAGCCCTCCTAAAGCTTTTCATGAAAGTCAACAAAACAAACATAAATGGGTCATATTCAACTAAGGATATAATTTCTTGTGGCAGGACATCAGGAAAAGCGAGACGCCAATATCAAATTAAAATTTGGCTTTTCTAAAAAAAACATATTTCTTTGTGAATTATAAAGTTATGAGACAGTTTTCATATTTGCTCTATAAAATTAAAGACTTACTTAGATTAATTTCTCTAGCCAGAAAATGTATTTCAGTCAAGGTTGTGTCTGATATCATTCCGTTAACAAGATATAATGTGATAGGCGCTTTCATCTGTCATCTTTCGAATTCGTGTTAATCGTTCACGATTTTATCTGCCAGCGACGTCTATGAATGAGGAAAAGCAACAATATAAAAGTTATAATTAAAACAGCTATAGTATGCCATATAAGAAATTTCATACTAACTTAAAAGGTAAACTTATTGTGTTATAGATATTATTTTATCCTTAATGGTATTCATCAAATGTGTATATTTAGCTCAATCGTGAAACAGATTGCTTTCGGAAATAATACACCTCTTCATCTCTCGACCTTCAATTACTGTTTTGCTTGGAGAATTATCCCACACTGGTACTGTTCCTTTTTTACTGACTTTCTTTCTTCTTCTTCTGTAATATTCTGGGAGCAATGTTCATTACAGGACGCTTGTTATAGTGGATGACTTCTAAAAGGGTATCGTATAGATGTGAACGTAAGTAAATATCAGGAAGTTTGAAGTGAAACCTGTCTTATGTTACATGTTAAAACCTGACTATTATCGAGATATGTTGGCCGTGCCTTGTTCACGCAACAGATATTCTATGCTCAGTAACACAGTAACAGATGCATTATCGTGATTGTGTAAGTGGATTCACTAAAACAAGTAATGGAAAAGTAATATTACTTGCATGTTTTTATCGCGTAAATGAGTGCACATATCAAACAAAATATACATTTCGTACTCAACAAGGTCAGAAAATACCTTAATTGAAACGCTACCCTAAAAGTTAGCGCTGAAAGCATCTTGAAGATTAATGTTGGAAAGATAAGTAAAATGTTTTTATTGAGGTTGAAAAACTTCTCATTGACGTAACGTAATGCGAAAGTTGCGAACTCGAGCAATCGTTGCCTATGGTGTGAAAATATCGAGTAGTTAAAATCATAAATAATATCCAACGTTAAACTGGTACACAATTAAAAACATTTTAGTTAGGCCTAACTATGGCCTTCAAAAAGTTTCGAAACGTGTAGAGTCGTCAACGTTTTGAAGGCCATAGATAGGCCTAAATAAAATGTTTTTAATTGTATACCAGTTCGACGTTGAATATTATTTATGATTTTAACTTTATACACAAGTGCCAAAATGCTATAAATATCGAGTAGTGTTTAAGACAGTGAGGTGTTAATGAATTTAGGTTTCCTATAGATGTTGGAAGCTTCTTACATGATAAATATTTAAGGTTTAGCTTTCGATCTTGTCAAGACTACTTACATATAACTTATTGTTATATTTGTTTACATTTGCGACTACTTTAGTCATTCCTGGAGTTCAGAGATATATATCTTAATTTAAGCAATTGAACTATAAGGATTGCTATTACTAAACAAAAATCGAAAATCGTAAGTAATTTTAATTGTAATTTCACAACACTTTTGTATTCATGTGATTTAATTGTTGTTGCTTTTAGCGCAAAGCTACACAATAAGTTTATCAGCACTCTGTCTACCACGGGATATCGATTTGTTTGTTT
>NW_013665626.1:1652569-1656193 GCF_000517525.1 Limulus polyphemus
TTATCCACCTGGCCATGCCGGGCCTCGGGATATCGAACCCCGTATTTTAGCTTTATGAGTTCTTAAGTTTACCGCTGACCTACTGAGGTACATATGGCTTCTAAGGCTTATGCTTTAGCATAAATATAATTCTTATCTGTATTTAAACAACAAACTGATGCAAATTACATAAACTGAACACTATCTGCTACTTTCTTTAATTTTAAACTCCGACAGGAGAAAAAGACAGGCACTCAGCTGAATGCTATACCACTGCTAAATGTTTGACTATCTCTCTTATAATCCAATTATAGAATATTTTGTGGTATTGCAACCTCGTGCTATATCTTCTAAATCTCGAGCTATACCACATCACCATCATGCACCTCACCCAAATCTAATGTATTAGTTCAAAACTAAAGACTAGACGAAAATTCTGAATAAACACAAGAACGAACGTATAAAATGGCGTTATATTTCCTCAAAGACAACAAAGACCCTCTAGTAACCATGAAATAAGTTTGTCTTATTATCAGGATATTTTATGGTTCAATTCATAGCTTATTTTAGGTTGTTTTATTTTTGATTTGTTTGTTTGAAGTTAAGCACAAAGCTGCACAATGGGCTATCTGTGCTCTGCTCACCCCACGGGTATCGAAACCCGGTTTCCAGCGTTGTAAGTCCGCAGACATACCGCTGTGCCACTGGGGGGGGGACAATTTATTTATGAAAGTAACCTAAATATTCTAACATAAACAGGTTTAGTAACTCACAATACCCAACTTGTGGTGCAGAAACAAATTGTAACGCATTATTCATTCACATTCTTGTATGAAATATTTCTAGATATTTTGTAATCAATTTAAACACATTAATTCATAAGAAGATGAAATAGTTTTATTGAAATTTCTATTAGCTACTGTACAATAAGCTCCCTTTCCAGTTTATTTTTTATGCTTTTTTCTGAAGTTTACTTTCTTCAATAAGTGTAATTTACACAGTGCTTAAACGTGTAAGTATAAGGAAACTTGGAGTCAATAACTAAAGTAGAGAGTTTAATCGAATGACTAGATATTCAGACCAATGTTGAGTTAAAATGAGGTTTCGTCACGACCCTCTACAGTTGTGAGTTAAGTAAATGTATAAAATACACTGCTCAAAATAATTACAAGAGAATC
Organism: Limulus polyphemus; assembly: GCF_000517525.1. NCBI lineage: Eukaryota > Metazoa > Arthropoda > Merostomata > Xiphosura > Limulidae > Limulus > Limulus polyphemus. Next base: position 1,653,727 of record NW_013665626.1, read on the forward strand.
GGAGTTTTCTGTATTCTATCTAAGACAGGGCACAACTACACTTATTAAGTAATTTCAGTAACATACCTGTGTTTATTTTTATGAAATTCAAGAGTCGGATAACATGTTATATGATATACTATCGGAATCTATGTTCACAAATATTCATTGACGCTACAAATTTTGCATTCCAGTAAATGATCACAAGACATTGGTAATAAGATATATTGGTCGTTTCGAGCACTATTGCACGTCTTACATTGATGTCGAAAGCTTAAAATCACTGAATCAATACTGGAGTATTATGGCTTAATCTTCCATCAGAGTTGCTTTCAGCTAGCCAACAATTTCTGAGTGTAGATCACGTGATATCAAGCATCTTCCTAAAACTTCTCATACGTGTTCCATCAGATTCAACTGTAGAGAGCGTTCTAGCCAGTTTCACGTGATATCATAAAGTTACCAAACAGTTTCTTATGATAAGATGTCATCCACCAGAAGAAAGTTCCAACTAAATGCAATTGCATATGGCAATACTAATGACCCTAAAACTACATACATTTGTAATATGGCACTCACTGTGCCATGCCGTAGCATATAAAAATAAATTTGGCTACTAATGCTAATCCCTGCTCAAACCAGTAAGCCATCACATTCATATGGGTATCTTTCCTCTGTTCAATTGTAGTTGGATCTAGTCTGCTTCACTATCCAAACGTGTAATAGTTTTGTATCTGACTTCATCTCTGTGCACACAATTCGTTTGATTAATCTATATCTTCTTGATACTACTTTAGACAGACTGCTTTATTGCGGAGAATTAAATGAACCATGATGTTGGTTGTCTTAGAAAAAATTGCTCCTCAGCATTTATTTGCTGATTTGTTCTCCAGTTGCTGCTCTGAACTGTTAGTTCAGTTTCTATCAGTTGCTTGGATCTTATATTTTCAAATAACTGTCATCTTGTGAGGATGTTGATAATAGACTACTAGGTCATGACCAACATTATTGGTGAGCTAAAAGCGAATCCGCATCCTTCTAACCACACTTTGACAGACCTGTAACCATCTTGAAACGACATGTTGTGTCTGACTGGTTTCTAGACAACCTAATGTTTTCAACATCATGGAAAGCCCATATGATCTTGTTGTGGTCCTGTCATGTTTTCATTATCAAAATGGATCATTTTATTTATGGATCCCAACGACATTATTTAGTAACAGTGATCGTTTCTTGTCATAGATAGAATATAGAAGAACTTTAATTATTTAGAGCAGTGTATTTTCAACTCCAAAATGTATATCATATCAGTTGCTTCGGTCAGTTCAATGTTGTTGTTTTTCAAAACATCAAAATACATTGATTTATTTTTCTTCAAGATTATACCTGCTTTTCTTCTTCCGTGTTAGCTTGAATGGCAAACAATTTTATACAGTTTATTTCATTTCAAATAATAAAAAAAAAAGATTTAACTTTGCTTTGTATTTTACTTTCTGTGTAAGATTTATTTCTTGTTAAATACAAAGCTGTATAAATAGGAGAGCTGCACCATAGCAACCGCAGGGAGTAAGGTTTCTCTGAAGCCAAATGAGTATGGTGTATGCTATTACTCTGCTCCCTCTCACCTGATTACCCGGTGTACCCGGGGCCTGTGGACTGTCCATCGGTCCGTTTCCACACAGGTGGTGAGGTCTAGGGGTAACGTTGAGAGAAAATGCCGAGAGGTTCTGGTGAGGTAACCCAACAATTTACCCGACCCCGTAACCTATGCTAACTTCAAAGATGATATTGAGCATCATTACCAGAACATCTCGCAAGCCATAATCAAAACCATAGACGAGTTAGTTCCAAAAAAAAAATTAACTAAAACCACGTCATTTACTGGTCATTAACTCCTGAAATACATAAACTCATACTATCCAGACGCAAGCTTCGTAAATAATTCATAAACACCAGAAACCCTGCTATAAAAACCCAAATCAACTCAGTCAAAAACGAAATAGAAAAGATAATTAAAATTCAGCAACACGACAATTGGAACAACTTTTGCAACAAACTTGATAACCTTAAACCAGACCCGTCTACCTTCTGGAAAACTTTTAAAAGCATATGCCGCGAAAATAATGATACAGGCAACATATTGTACGAAAACCTCACAGCCTCTACTAATAAACAAAAAGCAGAACTATTTGCACACTATTTCGGAAAAACATTTGTTACCCCACAAGATGCCAGATTCAATAGTAAACACCAGTACAAAATTAACTCCTTTATCAATGCTAACACTACATCCTTTTCTACCTCTTTCCCGGTCAACACACTCCAGCACCACACTCCTGGTTCACCACAGGACATATCTTCCCCTATAACCACACCTGAAGTTAAAATGCATCTGAAAAACCTCAAAAACAAAGCTCCCGGCGACGACAAAATCCCCAACATAGTTCTAAAAAAATGCATCCCCCAAACTTCTGTCACATCTCACTAA
>NW_013665626.1:1657139-1678593 GCF_000517525.1 Limulus polyphemus
TATTGCCACTTTCTTAGACATACAAAAAGCTTTTGACACGGTCTGGCACAACGGCCTTAAGTGCAAATTAATAAAGCACAAAATACCCACGACATTCACAAAATGGATTTTTAACTTCTTAGACAATAGATCTGCGAAAATTAAAATAAACACTACAGTCTCACAACCCTTCACGTTTAACGCAGGTGTACCGCAGGGGTTTTTCTTAAACCCTCTGCTGTATACACTCTTCTTTAACTATCAACCGCAGCCAGCCACCTCTCACGCACGCCTCACAATACGCCGATGATATAGCCCTATGGAGCACCTCCTGGGACCCTCCACTAGAACATTCAAACAGCCCTTGACAAAATCACACAGTAGTGCAACAAACGGAGGATAATACTAAATCCCACTAAAACCCAGGCAATCATACTTTTCCGAAGATTAAACAAAAGACTTAAGCGTGTCAAGCTAGCTAAACTGAACCTCTACAATAACCCGATCTCATTCTCTAAATCTGCTAAATTCTTAGGAATAACCATAAACCCTAAACTAACTTGGCACACACATTTCAAGGAAATTAGCAAGAAAATTAAAACTAGAATAGCTTACCTCCACAAAATAACTCACCACGCTCTCGGATGCAGACCACAAATAATAATGTACATTTATAAAACCTTTATTAGACTATGGCGCAATGGTTACATGTAATATGAATAACAAACAACGATTGATTCTACAAAAACTACAAAACAGTGTAATACGTCTCGCCTATCGCCTCCCTCACATTATATAATATAAGGGTCTTAAAGATTTTTCATAATACTCTGATGTTATGATCAAATAATTTTAGATGTCTGATTACGTCTTATACTGTACTGTAACTATATTATAAATACGGAAATCATGTCATCGGTAGTGCCATCTGTTGGTATTTTTAAACGTCATTTTATTTCATGGTGTTTGGTAATAGATTTATCACTTTGTGGAAACATTTTCATGAACTTTTTAAACTTTATAATTATGTACTGAAAAAATCGTATGTTTTCCTGTAATTTCAGATTACTTATATCAAACAATCGTATTTGATAAAGGAAGTAAATGACTTCTAAGAAGATTGATGAACTCTCTCCGAAAAATTGCATACGTTGTCTAACTTTGTATGTTATTTCATGTAACCTACATGAAAACCAGTGTGTGTGTCACGTCACACTTGATTTCTTGAAATAACAGGAATCATAAAAGCTAAAATGCATTTATTCAGATAGAATGGTTTGATTACTGTCTGTCCATTACGATTACAGTAACTAGGGCTGTAAGGAGGGGGGGGGCGTCGCGAAACCTTATAAGTGTAGTGAGTGTTGGTAGAATAAGCCTAAAGTAAAGACGTAATGTGGGAACACCTAGCCTAGAACCAAGTGCATAAAGTTTATCATGAAAGTAAAAATATCGATTCAATATTAAAGTTAAATCATTTCTGAATTACCTATTTTCTGTTATATAACCAATATTTTAAATAAAACAACATCTTTAATCAACGAAGGCTCTAAATTAAGAAATCAATAAATATTTTTCCAGTTTTGTTGTCTATACATTTCATTTTATACTTTCAGTACATAAACTAACAACAATATTAGGTTATACTTTTGTTCAATAAAGTTTTGAATGTTTGCATTTGTGAATAAAATGTACACATTTCAAACTTTCTGTTGCACTACTTTTTATCGTCTTGGATTTACTTATAAAGCTCAATCGCTAAGCTATTTATGAAACAACTGCAATAACGATTATAATAAGTACAAAATTGCTCATTTCAAAGCGAGATACATCCAGATGTGCGTTTTTTACTCCTTGGACTATTCACCTATTCTTCCTTAAGTTATTTACTTTTCAGAGATCTGAAACCATGCATTTATTTTACAATTCATATCTAGACGCACCCGTGTTTCTGTTTGTTTTAAGAAGAACAATTTGTTTTGTAGTTAAACACAAAGCTACACAAAAGGCTATTTGTGCTCTGCCCACCACGGGTATCGAAACCCAGTTCCTAGCGTTGTACGTTCGGAGACATACTGCTGTGCCACTAGGGGGGGGGGCAACGTTGAAAGTTCTGACAAAACAAATTAAAATGAGATATTCAAAATAATAATGCTTTTCAGTCGATATTGACATTTGACTCTTAACGGGCACACCTAAAGACAGAGGTATTGGGATTTGCCTACTCCCAAATTTCACTCTGGTCCGCCCAAGTTCATTCTCCCTAGCGGTTTAAAAATCATATTATCAATCTTAAAACTTTGTATGATTTTTTTAAATGGCCAAGAAGAGTCAGCAAAAGCTGACACAAAGGAGAGGAGTTGGAGCTAAGCCTGACTGGAGAACAATTTAGATTTGTGTATCGTACTTATGGCAAAGCTACTAAGTCTATCAACTTCCGTCTCTATTTTTGAACTGTTGACCATAAGGAAGGTAGCCAGTCAGCAGCACTCACATCTACGCTAAGAGATTTACTGACACTCTTATAATGCATTCACCCGTGGTATATCGCAGGGATTTGAACCCGGTTCGCCAGCTCCGAACTCCAATCTCTACCACAGGGCCAACTCGTGCTATCTGAAGAACAAAACACTAGTAAAAACTTCGGAAAGGGATTGTTTCAAAATAGCTCTGAAATGGTGTTTTAAATAGCATGAGATCAGAAGTAAGTTTTAGTTTCTTGATGGTAAACAAAATGGGAAGTTATCTGATATGTAAAACTAACGAATAAATATACAGACGCTTCTTGACTTACAACATCGAATTGCGACCTCTCGTACGACCGTGATACAACCGCGAGATTGGACGATGGTGCAATCGACAAAAGCGTACGAGTCGATGCGCGACAGCGTCCATGTTGTGTTTGGTCCCTTTGTTTTAGTTTTCATCAGTTTGTTACACGCTATATATTTGGGTGTCTGATCCGTGTTTACATTTCACTTTATTATAAATCATTTTGTGTTTTCTTGTGCCCAACATCGCAAGTAAGAGGAAGAGTGAAAGGTGATGATAACAGAAAGAGAAAGGCAATAGATTTAGAAACGTAAATGACACTAATAAAGCAACATGAAAGCGCTAAAACAGTGTCGGCCATAGCACGTGATCTAGGCCTATCCCATTCGACGATATCTACCATTTTAAAGGACAAAGATCGAATTCGTGAGGCAGTGAAAGGATCGGCACCAATGAAAGCCACAATAAGAACAAAGAAAAGGCCCCATCCATGAAATGGAAAAATTGTTGGTGAGCCTTCAAGCCCTTTTTGAAGAATGTTATATCAATTGCTTTATCTCAGAAGTAAAGGAATATTTTCATCAAAAAGGCATTCCTTTCAAAATCCTACTGACTCTTAATAATGCTCCAGGCCACCCTCCACACCTAGGAGACTTACACCCAAACGTGAAAGTGGTTTATTTGCCTCCTAACATCACGTGTGTCTTACAGCCAATGAACCAGGGAGCCATAGCTGCAATTGCTGCAACGGAAGGAGAGAAGACTTTAAGGGAATTCTGGAAGGAGTACAACATTCTTCATGCAATAAAGAACATTGCAGAAGGGTGGGCTGAAGTCACTGCCGAATGTATGAACGGCATATTGAAGAAACTGTTAAAAAAGTTTGTAAGCAATTTCAAGAGCTTTGTAAAAGAAAAGACAATTGAAGAAATTAGCAATGAGATTGTACTGTTTGCACAAGAACTTGAGATTGACAATGAAGACGTACATCAGCTTGTTGAAAATGTTGCAGAGGAGCTCACCAATGAAGACTTAATGGAGTTTGAGGCACAAAGAGTTGCAGAGGAACAAGGGAGAGAAATAGCTGAACTAGAACAACAATATAAACAAGAACCCCCAAAAAATGTGCAGCTTTTAGCCAAATAAATGATGCAATGCAAACATTTGAAAATATTAACCCGAATGTTGAAAGATTCTCAAAGGTAAGCCGCTTAATTCAGCAAGCCCTGCCTGTTATAGAGAAATTTACAGTGAGAAAAAAAGCAAACTGTGCAGACGAAATTGAATATTTTCCTCAAGAAACCCAGCACTGCTGCCTTCCCACTAAAGAAGATGAACCAATGCCTTCTACCAGCAAAAGCACTGCTGAAGATGATGAAGCTGTTGTTGATGGTGTTCTTCTTGTTTAACCCGCCTCCTCCTCCAATTAATTCAATTTATATGTGTGTAAGACAGGAACAGAAATAAAGGTTATTTACATTATTATTTACATGCTTTTAATGTTTTTGTTTGTCAAGTTGAGGTAAAACAATTGATACCACCAATTATATATATTGCGCTATGATGAATAATGGTAGTGGGCAGTCGATAGATACAGTACACGTATAAGATATTTCCCACTTGCGGCAGCGCCGACTTACGACCTGGTCGTCGGAACGGAACCCCGTCGTAAGTCGAGAAGCGTCTGTATTGTTATAGTGTTGAAGTATGATCAGTTGAATAATATAGTTTTTTATGATGAGAAAATATTTGAAGAAAAGATTTCGGTGACTTGGAAACTAACACATAAAAAATGCAAAACGTGTAAAACAATAAGTATAAAAACTATTATTTAAAACTCTTCAGTAAAATTAAAAAACGTGTGAAACAATAAATATCAAATATTATTGTTTAAAACTCTTCAGTAAAGTGGAACAATGGTACTTTTTTAGTTCATCAAGGAACCAAAGGTCTAACTAAACTAATGAAATTAGCTTTCATAAGGCACATACTTTTTATTATGATTATAAATAGCAAATATGTGTCTGTAATACAAAATGAAGTTTTACAGTTTACTTGAATTAATTTAGAAGTGATATTTAATTAGGTGATACAGTAGGAAAAACGTTAAAATTTGCTTTCATGCTATGCTTTGATTTCAGAGAGTTGCTGTGTGAATTATTTAGTAACACAATTTTAAAATATTTCGTTTTGACTTATCCTAGAAATATCTAATAATTAGTAGTTCTTTGTCATGTTGTTAGGGCTGATAACAACTTTTGGAAATAATTTGGGAGGATGTTAAAGAATCGAATGATTATAACATGACTTTTGTCATTGTACCTTTGTTATATTCAACGTCAATAACAAAGAAACATAAGAACAATTAGTGAAAATTAAAATCATTGATGATCGTCATGATAAAATATGGTATTCTTATTCGAACATTTACATAAAACACATAGACACAAAATTTCAGGTCTATAGTTTTTAATGGGAAATTATTTTGAATTAATATATTTCTATTCTATACAATTGTTTCCTTGATTAATGGTAGCATAAATACAATCAACGTACGAGATTATCTTTTATGGCAATCTATGCAGCTTTTGTCTTTGAGTGACCATTACTCAAGATGCGCTCGATTTCGTTTGACCAAATGAAATCAGAAACCATGAGAGTCACTAGATAAGCCATAAGCCTGATGTCCCTGAAGTTTGTATCTCCCAGCTATGTTGAGTATATGTATTTATTCATCAATGACAAAAGAAAGCGCCCTCAGAGCATTAAGAAAACAAAGAGTCCTTCTGCGTCAGTTCAGGCAATACGATAAGAGCTATCGTTATTCACGCAGTATGTAATAATTGATGAGGCACAAACATTCTTTTTATTTTCACTTCCTTAATGGGACATAATAAACCATGTGAAAAGGTGAACAAAACACGCCTCTTTAAATACTTATTTGAGAACATTTTAAATTTTCTTTTGTGTGTGGAAAAGCAAAGAGAATGGTTAGAACACACGAACTCTGTGCATCACATGATATTTTAAAATAATTTTTATATTTTTGTACGGCAATATGCTTTTTGTTTGTTTTATTTTTCTTCGGTAGTTTCTTCAGCGAATAACGTAACACCGAATTTCTTCATTATTCCTGTATAGTTTTTGTTTCAGTAAATGGTGAGGCCATTTCTACTGTCTGGGAAGTTTCATTTCTTTTGATTGATAAACTTGTAATAGTAGTATACGAAGGAATAAATGAATAATAGTTTTTCTTTACTTGGATGCAGTGATAAACAGACGATATTATGTTTCATTCAATAAACCACATAAAAGTAAAGTCCTAAAGCTTTCTGAAAATTATTTTGATGAAACATCTTAAAGGTATCATAATAAACAAAAATATACTAGATATAACTGTACGAGTACTTTTGTTTTCATTTCGATATGAAACTAGAATATTCGGTATATTAAGAAACAAATATTCAAATGGTTTCCTAAAATAAACTGATAAAACTTTTATGAGTATTATAATAATAAATATGCTTAATGTCATAACGGAAACGTAAGCATGAACAGAAAATATTTAAAACTATAAGGAATAGATGGCAGACTTGGTAACTCTTGTATTACAATGTTCCATTTACTTCTACAAATCAAAAGTTGACAAACGCTTTAAGACCTTAAATACACAGTTAGTGTAAATCATGATCCGTTTAAACACACAGCTAGTACAAATCATGATCCGTTTAAATACACAGCTAGTATAAATCATGATCCGTTTAAATACACAGCTAGTATAAATCATGACCCGTTTAAATACACAGCTAGTATAAATCATGACAGAAGAAACCCACACAACCTACAGAACGGAGAACTGTGCAACCTACAGAAAAGAAAACCACACAACCTACAGAACGGAGAACTGTGCAACCTACAGAAAAGAAAACTACACAACCTACAGAAAAGAAAATCATACCACCTCCAGAAGAAAAAACATACAACCTACAGAACGGAGAACTGTGCAACCTACAGAAAAGAAAACCACACAACCTACAGAAAAGAAAAATCATACCACCTACAGAAGAAAAAACATACAACCTACAGAAAAGAAAACCACACAACCTAAGAAAAACCATACAACCTACAGAAAAGAAAATCATACCACCTACAGAAGAAAAAACATACAACCTACAGAAAAGAAAATCAAACCACCTACAGAAGAAAAACATACAACCTACAGAACGGAAAATCATACAACCTACAGAATGGAAAACCATACAACCTACAGAATGGAAAACCATACAATCTACAGAAAAGAAAACCATACAACCTAGAGAACGGAAAAAATATAACCTACAGCTCGGAGAACTGTACAACCTATAGAATGGAAGAAAATGATACCTACAGAACAGAGAACCGGAGCGGAAAATTTTACAACATATAGTTTTGCCTGTTGATACAGATATATATAAAAACATTTGTCGTTTACTAAATTTACCCATTTGGCAAGAACTAAATTAAAAATAACTTTTTGAGTAAATGTACATATCAAAACAAAGTAATAAAATTAATCATCTTAATCCTAGAACAAACAGAATTGAGGCTGTTCATTAGATTAAATCTCAGTTTCTTTATATTAGAAAATTATCAACAATTAATGATTGAGTCTTTATGTATTCCGTAGTTCGTTTTTATTTATATCTTTGACTTTGATGGTGTAATTGTATTTTTGTTCCTGACATTTCAACGACTTACATTACAGAAATTTTGTTAGTACCGAAACACAAACCAGGGGTAAATTTTGACAACTTGCGACAACACTGTATTAGCCTCCAAATAAATATAACTAGGAATAATTTAATATTTACTTAATTTTCCAAAATCGTAGAATATTAGAAAAATGCTCAATAATATACTGGTCAAATACAGCACATGAGAAAGGTTAGTAGAACAAGCTATTTACAGAACGAAAGTAAACTAACAAACAGAATTAATTTGTATAACGATGTTAACGAAAGAAGCTAAATATTAACTCTATCATTTTTTATTTTTTTACTAATTTCAGTAAACATCATTAGGCTATACATTTTACTCCAAAATATCTTTGTGAAAGGCTAACACAAGCATATATATCTGTCCGTTATTTTATTAAGACTTATAGTGAATTAGAATTACATTGGGTATAAAGTTTAGCAGTTTAGATGATTGCATTCAAACTCAAAATTTCAAGCACACATAGGTAATTTGTATGGTAATATAAGCATCATGGTTTTTATTTGTATGGTGATATAAACATCATCGTCTTTATTTGTGTGGTAATATAAACATACATCATCGTCTTTATTTGTATGGTAATATAAACATCATCGTTTTCATTTGTATGGTAATATAAACATCATCGTTTTTATTTTCATAGCAATATAAACATCATCATCTTTATTTGTATGGTAATATATATCATCGTCTTTATTTGTATGGTAATATAAACATACATCATCGTCTTTATTTGTATGGTAATATAAACATACATCATCGTCTTTATTTGTATGGTATTATAAACATCATAGTCTTCATTTTTATAGTAATATAAACATAATCGTCTTCATTTGTATGGTAATATATACATCATCGTTTTCATTTGTATGGTAATATATACATTATCGTTTACATTTGTATGGTAATATATACATCATCGTCTTCATTTGTATGGTAATATAAACATCATCGTTTTCATTTGTATGGTAATATAAACATCATCGTTTTCATTTGTATGGTAATATAAATATCATCGTCTTCATTTTTATAGTAATATAAACATTATCGTCTACATTTGTATGGTAATATAAATATCATCGTCTTCATTTTTATAGTAATATAAATATCATCGTCTACATTTGTATGGTAATATAAACATCATTGTCTACATTTGCCACAAAGAACAGCTAATGAGTTCTCATGCCTGGTGCAGTACGAGGACAGCTTTGATTGACTGTACACTTGAGAAGTTCAGGAATGGAAACATAGAAGTGCATAATTAATTACATCAGTCATGATTACGTGAGATATAAACATCATTATTGTTATGAGTAGTGCTTCAGTTTTTCTGATGTAAGGAACAATGTCTATTCATTCTTACACGCGCACATACATACCTTACACTCTCACCCATACACACAAACCCAGATGCCAACTACTTAAAGAAAACCAACCAAGCCTAATATAAAATAAATTATTTATCCGCATGAGTAAATAAGATAAGACACAGAGAAATGACAGCTTAAACCATGGACGTTATGTATCCATAATCTTATATTTTCATACCCATTTTGAACCAATTCGAAACACTTCATATCCATGTATGACATAGGAATTATAATGATCAAATGTTTTGTAAGTAGCGCGCACAAGTTATGACAAAAATGCTGGTTTTTTCTCTATCAGAATGTATTGAAATAAACTTGTCTCAATTTTATTATGAAAATGCCTTCATTAAGGGATGCGTAAAATACAACAAAGGAATACTGCTATACATGTATTATTTGATTAACTCCTCAAATTATATCATAACAATTAATTAGTGCTGCATTAAACCATAATTACTCATATATTTTAACCGAGGTTATTGGCATAGTTGAAGCAATAGTAACATCGTTCAATAACCCACGTTATAGAGCAGCTCTTCTTTAGTATTCAATTACGATACTATTTGATGTGGAAAGGTTATCACTTTTTACGTGTCTTCAGGCTAGAAAGCATATTGAGAAGTGTAAAATAGTTAAATCTTAAAATTTGTGGTGTTCAGGATAAGATAAATGCTAATTCAAACACCTCGTGCAAATAAATTCTCCCTTACTAAGTTTTCTTATAATTATATTTTTATCACCCATGTGGTGATTGTTATGACATTTGGTGAGCTCCCTCTAAGATAACAAAAAAATAGATCTGGCAGTTACGATGTTGCCTTCTATTGAAATGACAACGTATGACGTCAAAGTATAAATAGTTATTATAGTCAAGTGAAAAATATGACAGTGATTTACTCATATTTAGTTCTGCACATAACTCTGCTTCTTTTCATCCAATGAGAAACATTGCACTGGAAGCTAAGAGCTAAGGGGTTTCTATCAGATCGTATACCGGTTTCTAATATTTTAGTAACAAAAATATTGATATGTAGCACTGAAATCGTGGGATTCACTAATTTCACAATTCAGCTTAATCGTTATTCCAATATATCATAGAGAGCTCTAGTCGTGTGCCTTAAAGGTTTAAGTGTGAAATAACATTAACAATATACATAGTCTAACAAAACTACAGATTTTCTTTTTTAGGACATAAATGTTTAATATGTACTTGTTAAAGAGGCAGAACTTCAGGTACAAATCCAAGTAATAACTCAGTATGAATTCCATGCTGAATATATGTTACTTACTACGAATTGCTTGAATAAAAATGTAAAGGAAGAAATCTATGTAGCTTGCGATTAACCTTGTGGACCGTGAAACAGCAAGATCAACGGTAAAAATGGAATCTTAGTTTGTTCCAAGACAAAACTATTTTTATCCAAACTACAATGCTTGAATTAAAATAGTCTTGCAATATATTAAAAGTAAAAACTATTTATACTAAATGTCATTTTTTTACTATTTCTTCAAGCACATGAAATATATTTATATTTTATTTGATCTTTGTTTTTTTAGTGCAAAACTGCACGATGAACTATCTTCGGATCAGGATCGAACCCTGACATATAGCATTATGACTCTTCAAACTTTTGCAGAGCCATTGAGGGCAAAATTGTATTTGCATGAAACAACCAAAATACAAAGGTAACTTCTCAAGAAACTCCACGTGTGGTATTAGTTTCCGTTTCCTTTCTTCTTTTGAAAGTTAGATTTGTTTGAAGCTAAGCACAAAGCAACACAATGAGCTATCTGTGCTCTGCCCACCACGGGTATCGAAACCCGGTTTTTAGCGTTATAAGTCCACAGACATATCACTGGGGAGCTTGAAAATTAACAACAAATTCATAAACGGAACCAAGAAATGTTATTGTTTTTCGGAAACGTTTATGCTATTTAAATAAAGTAGCATGTGTACTTCACATGAATGCTGTTTTTGATGGGGTTATTTTCTCTCGGTTCAAGATATTTCAGCAAATTCAAGGTTTTTGTCACCCAAAATTGGTTCATAAACAAATGATTCAAAATAAATTATATGCTTTATCTGATAAAATGTAATCAAATAATTAAAACCCTAATTAGTATTCCTTTTACAACCAATGAGACTTACAACTGGAAGCAGTCAAGAGGCTGTCGGATGTCTTAAGACAAGAAGTCTCACAACAGAACTGACTAGACCTCAGAAATTCTTGTTCGTCTGTGCTAGTTCTTCATAAAAACACATATACGGTCAGTGAAAAACGTTTTGGAAATAAAATCCAGCAATAATATAACAGTTTGAAACAAGGGTCTATGGTGAAACAGAAAGTAAAAAGCTACAATTACTGCAAAATTCGTTAGCTGTGGATAACCATTAAATATTTTGTATCTTTATTAAGGAACATTATATTCATAAAAATAATTCGTCATAAAAAACCTTATGTGTATCAATGAATTAAATTAAAATATAGCACTTGGTTCTATGTAGATTTATTTAGCTTGTGTATTGGAAGTTTTATTTTGTGTAAAATAGAGTATATAAGTAGTAGATAAAGTTTATTTTGCAGTTTTAAATAAAATTGGACTTGATATGAAGAGGATAGAAATGACATTTATCAATGCGTTTTGGAGTAAACATTCGAAACGAAAAATCGGTATTTTTTCTGAAAACCTAGTCACATCTTTCAACGGGCTAACTAAAAGTAGAACTTTCGATTGTATGACGCGTTCTCTCTTTCGTCTTCGCCACGAAGCACAAAATATTTGACGTGACATAGATCAATCAATCATTTAACAAAATAGTTTTACATACGCCTAAGGAATGGTATAAGAATCTGATGGCTTTCTTTTTGTTTGATATGCATATAAACAAACAAGATGTATTTTGACATTATTACATTATCATCAATGGCGTACATAGTTTTAAGAACTACTTATAAATACGGGATTGGACGAGTTAATCAACTATTTGAGTTTTTAGTTTCTCAAAAATTTTTATTTATATTTTACACGCTTTTTTGTAGATTAGCATATAGCAACAAACCAATAATAAAATAAATGTTGAAACCTTAACTTTTCCAAAAACGCTTCTGATTTATGCGTACACGAAAACCCTTTTTCACATTGGAAACTCGTATACAAACTTATGACATGTCAAAACGTTTTCTTATTTCAAAATGCATTACTTATTGGATAACTAACTGTGCAGTTATAAAATAGTCTATTTATCTTAGATAATATTTTGATGATAACTTATAGAATAGTTTTTTATTATTTTCTCAACTTAAATACGTATTTTTAGATAGATTTTGACCAAATAAACGCTTCAAAGAAAGTAAGTAATAATGAGGTAGATGGGCATGAAAGGACTTATACGTAATAAAACATCATGAATTGTATTAACAAAAAATTTAAAGTTTAGAACCAGATTTTTCAGATCTGTGCTTCTTTACGTGTAAGGATGTTAAGAAACAGAAAGTCTGCGTATTTATTTGCAGATGAATTACGAACTTATTTATACGTGCACGTTACGAAATAGACAGATTCAACAAAAACTAAAAGAAAGCTATGAATAATATTTCATGATAACTACAGAATACGGTAGATATTAAAAAGTTTTCAGTTAAAACAAGATCGTTGTGTTATTTATTTCTGTAATATTTCCCTTAATAAGAAGGGTTTCTTTAATCAGTTGTTCTCTAAGTCGGAATGGTTCGTTTTCAAGATTTTAAAGCTATTATTTGTGTTTGTTTATTTGTAGTTAAGCACAAAGCTACACAATTGGCTACTCGTAGTGTGTACGAAACCCCAATTTTACCGTTATAAGTCCTCATATTTGCTGCTGAGCTACTAGAGAGCATTTATCTAAGAAAAGGTGTGTTTTTTGTTGTTGTTTTTTACAATATGAGAAAAATTACAGAATCATTTGTGTTAGCCTATTTTTTTCTGGATCTGAAAGAAATTCTTCTGTTATCATGGGTTCCAGGATACAAGCGTCGTGTTGTTTTGCCGTTATAGGTAAGTTGGTAACTACCAAAGGTATAATCATAACAACTCACTGATCGTAATTGCGTCCGTAAGCTTAAAGGGAATGATAGTTTTATGTAACTTAGAAATACTATAGAGATTTCGAGGTTGAGGTACACGTAGGAAGAATTGTTAAAAAGTAGTCTGAGACACAGAACGTTTCTTTTTTAAGTTATTTTAAGATGCGCTGGATTTTTCTTCTCGCTGGGTAATAAGTCTAAGAGACTATACTTGTAGTAATTTTGTCACGTTTCGTTTATAAATGTATTACAAAACTTTTTAACGTCGAGTTTACGCTCTCTGAAAATATATGTCTAGTTACTTACAATAAGATTATTATGAAGTGATATATAAGTATTATATATATCATGGATCATGTAAAAACATTTCACTGGTTTATCACTACGTAATTAGATATATGATTGAATAATACTATATTCCTTAGTTATTGTAATCGGACATGGTATAATGGAAGGTCCAAGGTTCGAGTCGCGATATGCCGCTGAATATGTTCCACACTTTCAGATGCTTGGCGTTATAACTCTGACAGTATACCCCGCTATTTACTTAAGAGTATCCCTGCGGATGACAGTAAATTCTGCTATTTACCTACGAGTATCCCTGCGGATGATAGTAAATACTGCTGTCTGGTTTACCTTCCTCTGGTCAGCAGCTCTAAATTAAGAATGGCTATGATTAAATCTCGGGGACTGTAACATAACCGTTTATATTACTTATTACACAAGGTACTATTCAGATTCAAAATGCCGATACCAATATAACATCTGACTGGTTTTGCATTAGTAATAACAGTTGATATAAATAAAAGTTTACGTTTTCATCTAACCACATTAAAATTCATAAAATCTAGATGCAAAAGATACTTTTTTGAAAAACAAAGTTATTTTTAAAGAAGTACTGCATTACATAACGAGGGTGACATCAGTCCATCAAAGTTCTCGTGCAGAAAGTTCACTGTTTATCATATTAGTGCGCCATGTGTAATGTCTTATCACAAAATACACAGAAAGTGTTAAAGTTGTGATACCACATAGCCAGATTTCCAAAAGTTACGTTTATCAGTCAGATTTTTGGAGTGTTTCTATATGTCAGTTTCTTAATGAGTTTAAAATTTCTCTCGTCGTGATTGAACCAATTAGTTACTGAATAACTACTTTGACTTAAGAGTGTACGAAGTTTAAGAACTGTCAATGTCACGTTATGGAACTGACACAGATCACAGAATCATATTTTCATCTGGGTCGAGCTTTGATTATTCACTTACTCATTAAAAAGCGAATAGGTTATTAAACCAGACCTCTATTGCAGAATAAAATACACGAAATAGTTCAGACGAGCAGACATATTAAGATTTAGAATCAGGCAGGCATGCTCCATTTATATACATCCTTCTGTGCTGTAAAGCATTGAAAGTTATAAACATTCGCATCCACTATTTGCTGCAAGTGATATAGTCAAACCAGCAAACGACGACCACAATCGAATTTTAATGTATAAGTGTCGCGGTATAAAACAAAACAAAATACAGCAGCTTCAAGTAAAATTTTGAGCCGGTTAGGGACTTGAATAGTGATTAGAGTCGCCCTAGTTAAAAGTACTATGTGCCTCTTAAGCTGCAGGTTGTATTCAGTTCACTCAAACAATAAATAACACCAAACAATTCTCATCTTCCTAGGTGCAGGTTTGAAATTCATCTGTTTCTCCTTCCACAGAGCACAGATCCAGCTATAACGTTCCATATATTCTCAGACAACGTATGACAAAACAGGCAGAATAAAAATGGAAAATCTTGAGCATTTTAATAAGTTATATTACTTATCCAATATTCCGCGTACCAAACCTCCTCGAGGGTTTTTAGTAGATATATATCATCTCTATATATAAGTCAAAGACTGTAAGATTTAAAAAACCATAAACATTTATTATATTTATGAAAACTCTTAAACTTACATTATACTTGCATTCTTTAAAATATAGGCTTAGTGTACTAGCATTAAATTATTCCACATATTATGACTGCTTTATTGTTCGATTATTTTTAAACGTGACATTAAGTCTATAATAAGAGTATGTTTAACGTTTAATGTCTTATGTCAAAATGCGATCTACAATTCTGTCACGTTGCACATATCGAATATCAGGGTTTTTATGAAAGATTAAGTGATCATATAGTTTTTTATGGTTAGCTTCTGACTTGCATAGTAAAGATATTTTATTTTTGACGGAAAAAGATTATATACTCTACTTTCGCTTTGGGTAAAAGAAAAAAGTTATAAAGTACCAGTTCTGAGCGGGCAGCGCCATCTCTTAATATCTTAACAAACTTCAATATGGTCGTGGGTACAAATTCCATCACCCAACATGCTCGCCCTGTCAGACGATAGGACGTTATAAGGTGAAGAGGTTTTGAATGTGAAGATCATTAACCTGACCTGATAGTGCCCCAAAGAGTATATCTCATCGTGTTAGAAAACATATTAATTATTAAAAGGTACATAATTCAAAGTAGATTTACAGATATTTAAACATGTCAAATACCTTCTCAGTGCAGAATGCACTTTTAAAAAAACTATCGCATGTTGTAGAAAATGTACGTTGCATCATCGTAACATGAAAATACGATTTGTGATAAACAGTTTCTTTGAAATATTATTATAATGATTTTATTTTGAAAATATCGATTGTTGCTTCTAAAGAAAATAGTTTTAAAGCTTTTATAAAAACCACTACACACAAAAGTATAAGAGCAACTACTGAAACTCTTATTTTAATAAATGACTTTCTTAATATCTAATTAATATTTCAACTGTGTAAAGGTAATATAACTTTAACAAAAAAAAAATTGTATCAAAAGCGCTTTTAATTCTTGTGAAGTAGATGTGTTATAGATGTAAAAGTATAACAGTCACAATGACATACCTTTCATCCAGTTGCCTCAAATTAATATTAAAATACTTGTAATATTTCTAAGAGTGAATAAACGTATTTGAGACCTTGTTTTTTTCTTATGGTTTGTGTTAAGAAAGAAGCGCAGGTTAAACAACATCAATTTCGAAGTAAAGTTTTCTCAAAGATACCTAATCCAAGATTGAAAATCAATGTAACTGAGAATTTTCAAGAAAAATAGCCTCCCAGTGGCACAGCAATATGCCTGCGGACTTACAATGCTAGAAACCGGATAGCATAGAGCACAGATAGCCCATTGTCTAGCTTTGTGCATAACTACAAACAAACAAACAAACTGGAAAAAGAAGAATTACATTTCCAACTTTCGACTGACTGCTGTTAGTTGAATCGCATTACAGTTTTTAGCATTTTGATTTTATAAGTTACATTCAATCATGCTCACATAAGTCAAATGTATTTGTTTTTACTTCGGGTATTAAAGATGAATTTCCATAATTTGTTATTGAATAATCAAAACGAATAAAATTGAAGAAAGAAAACAAAGAATTCAGACACTTTTTTACTTTTATTGCTATATATTATGTTATCTATACAACCAATCTATAATGATCGAATATCATTTCTGCTCTATTTTCTGACGAAAACATTACTGAAAGAGATTAGAAGTATATTTTGTAATTCTTGTCTGTTTTGAATTCGCGTAAAGCTACACGAGGGCTATCTGCGCTAGCCGTCCCTAATTTAGCAGTAAAAGACTAGAGGGAAGGCAGCTAGTCATCACCACCTACCACCAACTCTTGGGATACTCTTTTACCAACGAATAGTGGGATTGACTGTCACTTTATAACGCCCCTGGGCGAACATGTTTAGCGGGACTGGGATTCGAACCCGCGACCCTCAGATTGCGAGTCGAGCTCCCTATATTTTATAATTCAATATTTAATAAGATATGTAATTTTGCACTCGAATAACCTTACATATACTTAAACCGCAGGTGTACTCATTATACGCTTACCATGTTTATAAGCGTATACTTTGTTTCAAAGTTTAAAGTCATATAAAAAATAGTTAGCGATTATTTACAATGAACACTCAAATATATAAATAAGTTTTTTGTTTGAAGTTGAACACAAAGTTACACAATGGGTTTCAAAACCCGGTTTTTAGCGTTGTAAGTCCGCAGACATACCGCTGTGTCACTGGTGGGCCATATGAATAAGACACTTGTTTTTATATATATGTAATTTGAAAATCCTACTTATTTCAGTTAAAATAAATCTTAGAATGAAATTCTGTTTTGACAAAGTATTATTTATTTTTGATTCTGTTTCTTTATTATAAGTGTTTGTTTATTTGTTGTTGAGCGTAACACTGCACAATGGGTTATCCGTGTTCCAGGTTACCGCTGAGCAACTAAGGGTCATAAATAATGGTAGCACAACATTCATATTTTCTTTTAGAAAAGCTGGCAGTATTCCTAAATACGAATCAGCTACATTAATTATTTTGCGTATATCATAACGTAAATTATAATAGTCTTTATTTTCATTACGAAGCAGATAATTATTATCCTCAAACCCTATTCTGAATACGTATTTACGAAATCAAGTTACATTTGAGATAGAAATTCGGTGTAATTTAATTTAAACAAAGAGAGAAACTTTAAAAACCTTGCTACAAAAAGCACTGAGTCAAGTTATTATACGTGAATCTTTAAATTAAATAGAAGTAAAAAATAAAAATACTGAAATACGATACTCATCATAGATTGAATCTCGGTGGTATTTCTGTGAAGTGACAGTTTACAAATGAGTGTAATTCAAAGAAGTTGAGAACTCTATTTACATGTAATATGTACATGATAAAAGTTCTATGAACAACAAGAACAGCGTAGTGTAAGAGAAACTTGGAAGGAAACTCGTGATATATACATGAATTTATAAAAAGAAGAAAAATTGAAACGTCTCTTCTTAAAAGAAAAACATATATATATACTAAAACGTCCTAGAAGGCCTGAATGGTGTGTAATTTATCAGCACTTACACATTCACACAAGTGTGGATGCACTCAGATACACACAAATACATAGGCGTACATGGATACATATATGTATATATGCATGGCTCTCATAGTTGATTAGTAAGTTTAGGAATCTATAAAGGTAACTATGACACGATGTCTATTCCATATATTTAGTTTACTGTTAATTTATTGGTATAGTTATGCTTTAGTATTGGGAGTGTATTCAAGGCTTTGACACCTTTCTTTCGAGTTTTGTGTACTTATTCTTATATGACGTAAGTATGAACCTCTTTACAATCAGACCTTTTTGTACGTGTCAGTTACACAGTATATATAAAAGCTTTTTTTCACACGAGAACTGTGATGAATGGAAAAGGTTATTCACACGTTTACTTGCAAAATATCTAAACAAATGTTATCTTATATCATAGGCAATGATTGAATCTCAGTTTCTCTTACACATTCAGAAATATTCATTAATCGTGCAACGTATACTGACGTGATCTAGCAGTTAATTAAACTGAATAATTTGTTATTTGAACAAGTTAAATTATTAATACTATACAATACATTTCATTATAAAAGTGTTTAACATTGAGGCCACTTCCATTGGTTTATAAGGCCCAAATTGGCGAAGTACGAGACAATATTCGATAACAGATGTGGTAATACATCTCATCAATACTAATAACAGATCTAATTACATCATCTATTACTGGCTTAGTTCAGATCTCCACAGAAAATTGCAACTTCTGACGGCTCTATTTCTGTTTTATTATTATTATTATTATAAGCTATTTTGTATTAAGATCTTAGCTTTCATATATTGTTTTTTTCTATATCAGAGTAAGTTACGTTTCTGATCCCCTCATAAAAGTGTTAAGGTAACAATAAAACAATCTTTAGCTACATTTGTTTGACATCTCCACACATAGCTATACAAGGGCTATTTGCTTATAGCAGTCTCTAATTTTGAACTGGTGTACTATAGGGAAAGTAACTAGTCAACAGTACTCACCGGTAATTTTTATAACCCTAAAAACCGGGTTTCGATACTCATGGTAGGCGCAGCACAGATAATCTATTATGTTGCAATAAAACAAGCAAAGAAAACTGTCTTTCACTTTTATCACAGGCCCAGTAACTGAAATGCGAAACGTGTTCAGAAGTATTTACGCTTTGATCTGTGGTCCCGCCGATACGCAGCCCGATACGCGAATCACTAGTCCACACCCAGCTGTCTGAGATATTTAGTATTGTTTTAAAGGGATATGTATTAGGTCAGAACAAAATGTTAAACGAAATATATTCATTAATTAGTGTTATATTTTCCATCGTCATTTACTTGTCAGGGCTTTCATTTACGTCCAGCTAACACAACTCTCGAAAATGTCAAAGACATAATGTTTAGAATTAGCTTTATTCTGAGAAAGTATTTATATCGCCAAGATCAATGTTTTCCAAAGTGTGGTCCACGGCCCAGTACCGGTCCTTTGAAAAATATATATATATAAACGCATTATCCTATCAATATCGCACAACAGTCATGAACTCGATAAGACGCTACTTGACATGATATGACTGTAGCATCGTTTAGGACTGGCTTTTTACATGAATATGCTGAAATTAACATTTAAGATGCAACTTCTGTAGCAATTAAAGAACATCTATTGGGGCTATCATCAAGCTTAAATGAATATTTTCTTCCCATTAACTCCAGTAAAATGTGGATTAGGGACCTGTTTACTGTTAACACGAAAAATGAAGAAATCTTACAAGTAAATGAATCAGAAGTGGATTCATTAATTGAGCTTTCCTGTGAAACCGTCTTGAAACAGAATTTTGATAAACTCTCCTTGATTAATTTTTGGCTGAGCTGTCAAAATGAATATGCAGAGTTATCTGAAAAAGCGGTCAGATACCTAATGCCTTTCGTTGCGACATATAAGTGTGAAATTAGCTTCTCGAATATACAGAGTTATCTGAAAAAGCGGCCAGATTCCTAACGCCTTTCGTTGTGAAATATAAGTGTGAAATTAGCTTCTCGAATATGCAGTTATCTCAAAAAGCGGTCAGATTCCTAGCACCTTTCGTTGTGAAATATAAGTGTGAACCTTGCTTCTCGAATATGCAGAGTTATCTGAAAAAGCGGTCAGATTCTTAATGCCTTTCGTTGCGACATATAAGTGTAAAATTAGCTTCTCGAATATGCAGTTATCTGAAAAAGCGGTCAGATTCCTAATGCCTTTCGTTGCGACATATAAGTGTGAACCTAGCTTCTCGAATATGCAGAGTTATCTGAAAAAGCGGTCAGATTCCTAATGCCTTTCGTTGCGACATATAAATGTGAAATTAGCTTCTCGAATATGCAGAGTTATCTGAAAAAACGGTCAGATTCCTAATGCCTTTCGTTGCGACATATAAGTGTGAAATTAGCTTCTCGAATATGCAGAGTTATCGGAAAAAGTGTGAACCTAGTTTTTCGTCTTTGGTTTTCTTAAAAAACAAGTATAGAAATAGATTGAATGTCGAACCAGATTTGAGGGTTAAATTAACTTCCTTTCCTCCTCACGTTATGTAATAAGAAACAATATCATCCTTCTCATTAGCAAATTTTCTATTTCCTGATTCCTAATGTCATAAGCTTGAATAAACAGGGATATTAAATTTCTAATTCCTAATGCTGTAAGATTAAATAAACAGTGAAATACAATTTATTCCATTTATTTTCATAATATCATAAATATGCATATTTAATGCAGCAAAATCGTAATTTACCGTGTGGACTTTGTGTGTACATATATGTACCTATGCATACAAGATGGTCCGAAAAAATTAGAATGAAAAAAACCCGTCTCTGGGTCTGTAAAGTTTGGGAAACGCTGGCCTAGATCGTATAGTTTGTGATATGCAAAACTTGAATGGAGCATTGATCAGATACTTTTCATGGCAATATAATAAACAATGTTTCACATAATTAGCAATATCCATTTTGTTCCTTGGTTTTTATAATATCGTAAATATTTGTAGAACGTTATAAAGAGGTTATGACTAGGCACTAATTCTAGAATTATCAATCGTTTTTTAGACATATTTTTCTGGACTATTTATTCATCGAATTTTTTGTGAACTCCTGACCTTGTTGGTTACAAGGTTCATAAAAACAAGTAAACAAAAATATCCAATGGTAACACTAATTACTTCTTGGTTTTCTTTTACGTAAAAAAATTAATATCTCCACCAAATCGTTTTGACCATTTCTTTAAGGTGAATATTGTAACAGCATTAAATATCTTAATATGATGCAATATATGAACCCTATTGTTAGCGAGACGCATGTAATCAAGCCGGTAATTTCAGATTTAAATAATGATACGAACGCAATCATTCTGTTTAAAAGATGTGGTTCAGTTAAACTTATCAATATAAGACATTGTTTAAAATACTAAATGATATTGTTGGGTAATGAAATATAACTTTTCAAAATTAAAAATTAATCTTATCTAAAACAGAATCGATAGTTGTTTGTTTGTTTGTCTGAAGTTAAGCACAAAGCTACACAATAAGCTATCTGTGCTCTGCCC
>NW_013665626.1:1679417-1680120 GCF_000517525.1 Limulus polyphemus
ATATAAGTGTGAAATTAGCTTCTCGAACATGCAGTTATCTGAAAAAGCGGTCAGATTCATAATGTTTTTCGTTTCGACATATAAGTGTGAAATTAGCTTCTCGAACATGCAGTTATCTGAAAAAGCGGTCAGATTCCTAGCGCCTTTCGTTGCGACATATAAGTGTGAAATTAGCTTCTCGAACATGCAGTTATCTGAAAAGCGGTCAGATTCATAATGTCCTTTCGTTCGACATATAAGTGTAAATTAGCTTCTCGACTATGCAATTATCTGAAAAAGCGGTCAGATTCCTAATGCCTTTCGTTGCGACATTTAAGTGTGAAATTAGCTTCTCAAATATACAGAGTTATCTGAAAAAGCGGTCAGATTCCTAGCGCCTTTCGTTGTGAAATATAAGTGTGAACCTAGCTTCTCGAATATGCAGAGTTATCTGAAAAAGCGGTCAGATTCCTAATGCCTTTCGTTGCGAAATATAAGTGTAAAATTAGCTTCTCGACTATGCAGTTATCTGAAAAAGCGGTCAGATTCCTAATGCCTTTCGTTGCGAAATATAAGTGTAAAATTAGCTTCTCAAATATACAGAGTTATCTGAAAAAGCGGTCAGATTCCTAACGCCTTTCGTTGCGACATTTAAGTGTGAAATTAGCTTCTCAAATATACAGAGTTATCTGAAAAAGCGGTCAGATTCCTAACGCCTTTCGTT
>NW_013665626.1:1680895-1686129 GCF_000517525.1 Limulus polyphemus
GGTTTCTAGCGTTGTAAGTCTGCAGACATACCGCTGTGCCACTGGGGGGCGAATCGCTAGTTCTCAGAGCGAATTCCAAGCTGTAATTAAAGAAAATGAAAGTTGATGCTTGAGAATAAATTTTGCAGAAAGTCCAAAGTATATACGTAACAAATCGCTAAATGTTTGTTGATTTTTTTTTTTGTAGAATGTTGAAAATTATTCAAAGAGGACGTCTGTCTTTAAACACTCTAAATGAATCAGAAATATAAAGAGAGTTTCAGGCACCTAGTACGCTTATTGTTTTGTAGCAAAATTAGCTCATTATTATTTTCTTTCCTTCTTTTTTCTCTTTTTATTTTGCTAGTTTGTTTCTTGAAGGTAATGTCTCTAACAAATTAGCTTCATTCCATCTGTTCACGGAACTTCAGTGAAAAAACTGATGACTTGAAACATTTTAACTTGTACAGTTTCAACTGATGACATGGAAAATGGCTTCATTCATATCCCATATAACTAATCAAGGTGTTGTACGTGCAAAAGAACACAAAATATAGTTTAGTTTACAGATGACATTTTATTTTACTTGATGTTAAATCAATAAAATTCTTGGTCTATTGATGTATATGTTACAAATTACTAGTTCACTTTAGTAAATTAGATTATTTATGTTTTATCACGTACTGTTCCCTAGTAAGGTATTGGTGTATACACTCCTTTGAAGGGTAACTTTAACATGTTTCTTTCTATGTTAAGCGCAGATGATTAGTCTGCTCAATATAATTCTATATTTTTAAACCTATTTACGTACTTATAGAAATATACATTCAAAGCAGTTTAACTTATGACACAAACTGTTCAAAACATAACTTACGAAAGTGTATGTACGTTTTATCTAGAAGAATGTAATCATACATAAACATCCATTTATGTGTGTGTGGCTTACGTTCAGAAGTTTCTGTTTTTGTCCAATTTTTGTACATTTTTTTAAGTTACATGGTTTTACTATATAATATATTACTTTCATTAGTAATTAATAAAAACCTACTGTTATCCTTGTGCTGGAAGTTTATTGTAGAGTACATTTCATGAATTGTATTTTACTTTATTTGTCGGATGCAACATCTTAAAGTGTTTCTGTTCTGGAGTTACGTTAATTCAGTCTTCCAAACCACATGAATTTAGTCATCAACATTTTATTTACTTGTGATGTACATACTATATAACCAAATGTAGTAAAACAGTACACATTGAAAAGGGAAATGTCGTATTTCGTTGCTCTGGTGATATTTTGGTAGGAAATGTTCAACTTAATTACATCTTTGAATATTTTACTAACTCTTGCCACCGACCATTGGTGCACGTCTAGTAGAATAAACTGCCACTTTTCTTGTAAAGCAACTACAACTATAGTGGCATTGTGGGTTTCTTTCTGTTTTTCTCGGACATCGTTTCAAGGTGGCCCTGTTCGGTTTATTTGAATTCATGTATAAGCTCGGTGCTGGTCAATGCAGATTTTGGGCTTTATTTGTCTTTATATCTCAAACCATTGTTTGGAACGATGTGCAGTATGTCACGATGCATTTATCTTGTTGAAAGAAGTGCAGATTTTCATCTTAGAATTCCAGCAATTCTGGTGATACAACTTTGTCCACAATGAAAATAATACAATTAAGAACTTAATGCTTTCTTAACTTTCGACAATAATACAACTTCGTCGTTCTTCATTAGTCATATCTGAAGCCGTCGAACTCAAACCTGTCCATCCATAACAGAAACATGAGCAGCAGGATTGAGCGTCAAGCATGGTGCATTTCTAATGTTTTTCGTCCTCCGTTTCAACGCTCTAGCTACCATGAAAACCGATTTCTTACATTCACGGATTTAATGACCAATTTCTGGACTATATGTCTTTGCACGAAATCCAGAAACAAGAGATTCCCTTCCTAGTATAGAGTAACTGACCTAAAGTCCTGAACTTCCACTAGAGTCCTGAGTATGGATTTATGACGTCGTTAAACAAAAACGGGTTTTAAAATTTGCTTGGACCAATGAATAGTCAATTTGCAGCATTAATACGTTCAATGTTCTTCCATTTTCTAAGCATACTTCCACAACGGATATAAGTTTGAGAAGAAAAATAAAAATATCTTGAGCACCTATACCACTGAGGCTACATTTAATGGTCCAAAAGTTTCTTTTTAGTGGCATTTTGAATTAAACTGGCTTTTGGTAGCTGCTTGTCATAGGATTCGAATAAAAATTAAGTTGAAACGGTTTCAATACTTCTTGGATATGGACCATCCACATATTCTTCTGGCGAGTCAGGCGTGGTATAGTGGTTAGTCCAAGGTTCGAGCCGCAAACATGTTGCTAAAGACACTTCAAACCTCTAGCTGTGGGGGCAATATATTAGTTAATGTTAATCCTAGTATCTGATAAAGAGGAGCTGCATAAGCGGCGGGTGCTGCTGACTAGTTGCCCTTTCTGTGGTCAGAAGTTCTAAATTAAGAATGGCTATGGCTGAACTTTAGCGGCTATTTAGCTCAGGCTGAAAATATCAAGTACCAAATTATTTTAGGAATATAATTACTTTTTGGGGTTCTGCTCCCAGTACTTTGGCAATGTAATATAAAGAGTGGAATCTAAGACATCAGATTAGGCAAGTGACCAGGCTTTCAGAAGACTTCATTAGATTTCCTTAGTGCTTAAAATATTTACAGTATACATTTTATTTTAAGTCAATTTCAGCACAGATATAAGACTATCGAATCAATGAACTGGAAAAAACTTAAAAAAAACATTGATAATTGTCTTTCTGAGATTCAGTATCAACACATTCAAGTTTCTATAGCAATCTATCTATGTTCAACAGAAATACTCTTTATGCAAACACAGCATGTTGAAATTAGTAAAATGTTTTTATATTGTAAAACAGGGAAAGATTAATTTGTGCAAAACTCTTTTTAAAAACTGAATGCGAGTGGTAAAGAACCAAAAGTTACTGAATAATG
Organism: Limulus polyphemus; assembly: GCF_000517525.1. Taxonomy (NCBI): domain Eukaryota; kingdom Metazoa; phylum Arthropoda; class Merostomata; order Xiphosura; family Limulidae; genus Limulus; species Limulus polyphemus. The sequence goes on from NW_013665626.1 coordinate 1,683,889, forward strand.
TTAAGTTACAAAGTGTTGAATAACAAACAAACCTTTTTAACACTTCTTTCTCAACTTTGTTAAGCACTGTATGTATTACTAGAATATTGTAGAGTTACCAGCCAAGTAAGCTGCAGAAAGTTGATCTTATGTATTATTTCTTTTTGTGATATGCTTGCGAATAATTTATTTGTTCGTTTGTTTAATAATTTTGCGCAAAGCTACACAAAGCGTTATCTGCGTATAGCCGTCCCTAATATTGAACTGATATGATAGACTAGAGGGAAAACAATTGAACTAGTCAAAAAGACTCACCACCAACTCTTAGGCTACTCTTATCTGATCTCACGGTGGAATTTAACTGTCAGGTTTACTGCGTATGTGGCCTCATAGTACGGAATACGTATTTACAGCAATGGTTTGTGAAACTGGAATACTCGGATTCACAGCGTGGACACATTAATGAATTGGTCATGCCCAACTTCACCGAAAAATAGGGATCGGTTACACATATATATATATATATACATATGAGTTTTCATATTTTAAGGTACAGTATGCTTCTTGCCCCTTGTGTTTTATTAATATATCTTGTACATGTAACAGAGATAATATGTTAATTTTCTGTTATTTTATCATAATAATAGGGATCAGTTACATATATATATATATGTATGTATATCAGTTTTCATATTTTAAGTTATAGTATACTTGTTCCCTCTTGTGTTTTATTAATATATCTTGTACATGTAGCAGAGGTGATAAGTTAATTTTCTGTCATCTTAACATCTTAGAGAAATAAATACAAGCAATCTCAACTATATTTCATAACTGAATACACACAACGACTATCCGGTGTTTGGCTGCAGCACAATATTGAAACTATCAGTTGGAAATTATGCTGAGGTTTACAGTGTACTATGCAATACTGATACACGAGGGAAGCGCTATCTTCGGAGAACATTTCCTTAGGTGGTTCTAGAACAAGCCTTGTGTCAGATTTACTGAAATCAGATATCCTAGCGGCCGAGCTATAAGGTCGTCTCATTCACTAAGTTGTACGGCTTCGCTATATTGATTCTGTCAGTCACAACATGTATCAATTGATCTGTATTGGATCTACCTTCTCCCACTAAAGCTAAACCACAAGCCCTGTATTCTTACTTAACAGTAACCGTTTGATGGGGTTTCTCAATAAAATCATTCTTTGGTTATATATTGATGTGGTAGAAAAATGTTGGAATTCTCCACATTAATGAATAGTAGAAACTCAATGTTCATTCACATGATTTTTAAGATGACTTTTTCTTTTACACACTGTAAGAATATTAGTAGACTGGCAAATTCCTCGACCCTATAATTGAAAAGGTTGAAATATATTTGATTCGGGTCTAAAAAACATCAGTTTAGTAATAACTACACTGCCCAAACTCTTAAATGTTAAAAATCTAAAATTGTTCAAGTAATTAAGATCTAAACTTGAAGATAGCTTTTATATGCGAAAACATCTGTTAGCTGAGTTCTTGCACAGATCTTAAAATAAAACGTTGATAAACGGAAGCATCGGCACATGTAGATATGTAGATCTTGAAAGTCGAGTTGTTCAAAACTTAAAAATAGCGTTGATAATTGGACCAATTATTGGTTGAGATGTTGCAAAGGAAATATCTGCTGAAGCTTTTCGCCAGACACTAATCATAGCAGAATTGGCTGGAAAATGATCTATAGGAAATAGTACAGCTTATAAAATGAGTCAGATCAACATAGGCCAGTAAGGCAATCATTGATTGGCATGTCCTTAAGCCAATCAGGAAATGTCACAGACCTACTGAAGGATGTGTAGATTGTATAGGAATTCTTTTTGGCGGCAAAGGACAGGTTTATATGTTTTAATAAAGGTGGCTTCCAAAATATAGAGATAAAAGGTTGACAGACCATTTGCAATAACTTTAAACCTGCTATCCGTGTAGTTGTCAGCACAAGTCGGGTTCACTAGTAAATGCTGGCTAATCGCTGATTCACATTTTGGTGGTAGAACTTTTGTTTTACAGGAGCGACATGGTAAATTATTTTATTTCACACTCTTATTTCTTATGGATGCGGTTATATGCTGTTTAATTCTATCCTGCAGTCTTTGTGAAGTGAACCTACGTACCGACATTCGCAGTGGCACAAGAATTCATAAATAACAATAAGTATTTAAGGAAGACGCATAATCTTTCGTTGCAGAGGAGTTTTTATGATGAGATAAGTATCGAACAT
>NW_013665626.1:1686915-1691027 GCF_000517525.1 Limulus polyphemus
TGTAGGAAATAGTACAGCTTATAAAATGAGTCAGATCAACGTAGGCTGGTAAGGCAATCACTGATTGGCATGTTCTTTAGGAAATGTCACAGACCTACTGAAGGATGTGTAGATTGTATAGGAATTCATCTTGGCAGCAAAGGACAAGTTTATATGTTTTAATAAAGGTGGCTTCCAAAATATAGAGATGAAAGGTTGACAGACCTTTTGCAATAACTTTAAACCTGCTATCCGTGTAGTTGTCAGCACAAGTCGGGTTCACTAGTAAATGCTGGCTAATCGCTGATTCACATTTTGGTGGTAGAACTTTTGTTTTACTGGAGCGACATGGTAAATTATTTTATTTCACACTCTTATTTCTTATGGATGCGGTTACATGCTGTTTCATTCTATCCTGCAGTCTTTGTGAAGTGAACCTACGTACCGACATTCGCAGTGGCACGAGAATTCATAAATAACAATAAGTATTTGAGGAAGACGCATAATCTTTCGTTGCAGAGGAGATTTTATGATTAGATAAGTATCGAACATGTACACTTCGTTGTTTATTCCCCTTACATGTACACTTCGTTGTTTATTCCCCTTACATGTACACTTCGTTGTTTATCCCCCTTACATGTACACTTCGTTGTTTCTCCCCCTTACATGTACACTTCGTTGTTTCTCCCCCTTAGTTTAATACAAGTAATTATTTACTTACACTTAACTTTAACATTTTTCATCATCCGTATAATAAAGGTATCGCACAAAACTACACTAGGTCTGTTCAGCGTTGTAATTCACACAAAGGAAAAAGTAATTGAAATTCAACAATCTGAGTATAATATATATTAAAGTTTATAACAGGTTTTACAAAGTATGGTGTGAAACTAAAACAAATCAACAGGCCTTGTTGCTGGTAGGGTGTCATAAAGAATAGTAAATTATTATGTAAATATCAAATTATTGCTAGAAAATATATTGAAAAAAAATATACATTCTAACTGTATAAACATTTAATTTATTCAAGTTACTGGTTTTACAGCTAAAGAAAATATAAAAAGTAATAACAATTTCTTTTAAGGTGCATTGTGCTATTATATTAATAGTGAAAAACAAAATTGACGTTTTTTTTGACACAGTGAAAAAAAACTTTATTAAAATTTCAATCGACTTGTTTAGGTAGGCAAGACTATCCCTGATGGTTGTAACTGTATTATCGAAACTAGTTGATTGAATTCCTAATAAAGATTGTGTTTCTTATTCTTAATAGAAAGCAATAAATTACCATGTTATTACCGAAAATATATTTAGGATGTAAAAATAATAATAAATAGTATTATTATGTCAAAATTATCCCTAATAAAGCTTCAAATATTCATGTAATGCATATCTGATCTGGGCTTAAGAAGAACTCAAAGCGGTAAGACTTGCGGAAACGTGTTTTGAAAGCCCTCACAATTAAGGCATTGACAAGTTTAATGTGAACGACACCTTATACTACGCAGGGCGCTAAACGGCCAGATAAGAGACCTCTAAGGTTCAAGCACAGTTATACCTAACTTAGAACTGTATACCAGAGGTAGGTAAGGCAAACAGTTAGCAGCAACCGCCGCCTACACGGCTACTCTTAACCTATAAGCAGGACTGAGTGTAACGGCTATAACACGCCAAGCTAATATATAGAACTACAAATTATGTCAAAAGAAGGATTCTAAAACGTTTGTTAATCCAAAGGTTTCCAAACTTAAACAGGTCTGAAGGTCACTTTAAACTGAACTCCATTCTGACATCATGTGCCATTCAAGCAATTGGAACTTCCGTTATAAAATAAGGAGTTTATGGGTTTCTCCCACAAACTAACGTTGGACCGAAGAGAACAAGTGAAATTCTGCAACTGGTGTCCATAGAAATTTGGTATTGGCTTTTCAATTCAAAAGCACCTTCAAACTTTTCAATGCAAAAAGGATGGTACACGATAGCATAATTGTCGTTGTCATCACTTGACGACTGGCTTCGATTTCAACTTTAGTTGTTGTTTTTATTTGCAAAGTATTTTACACAAATAACACGTACCCACGTGTAATTTTCTAAAAAAATAAACATTACACTGAATACAATTTCTATGGACTATCTCGACTTATTTAGGTCTAAAATACACAAGAGCAGTGTATTCAAAACCATATGCTTACCACTTTCTGAACGCGCATTCAGACGTTTTTGCATATTCAGCTAGGTTTGCCTTCATTACAACTTTACACTTACTTTAGTTTGCAATGATTTAGTTTCAGTTCCTTTCATAGACTGCTATAAATACCTTTTACCTATTTTTTTTCTTTACTACGGATTTTATTGATTGTCTTTGTGACTTTCTTGGTTCAACTCGTAAAAACGTATCATACACTGAACGTTCGTAAGTGTTTCATATTCTGTACACTATTATAAATACCATTACTTTACTTTATTGTTTACTTTACATGAAATTTTATCGAATAAAGTTACATCTACACGAGTTTGTTTGCCTGGCCACTTTTTTTTTCAAATAGACCAGGATTTATCGATCTAACACATAACGTTTGCAAGAAAGCGTAACTTAACCCATTAAATGCTATTTAATCCACCTCCAACAGTTGAATGCAAGTGTACTGTATACAGTGTATGGCTCGCAAAACTTCTGCACACAGTTAAAGCAGTCACAGTAAAAATAAGTTAAATGGTGTTTGCGAAAATGATAGAATAAAGAAATTTCAAGTAAAGGGTGGGAAAAATGCCACAAATGTTTTGCGGGTTGTGGCTAGTATATTATATAACATCTAGTCACCCTGAAAACAATGTTTATTTAAATCTCTAAATAATATATAATAATTTCATGTTCAGCTTTATAAGTTGGTTTGTTCACTAAAATTTAATTTCCAGGATCTAACTAAATAAATCTAACTAAATGCTTAACCATTACTATTGTATAAAATTATATTCTTACCTTTCTGCAGATATTTTCATTTGGAACATTAAATTAACTAATACATGTAAATGTTCTTTCCACTTCTATCTGAGGTCATTAACATTGAATGCAAACAATAGAAAGGTCAATACATACAATCACCAAATGGCGAGGACACTTCTACCATATTGGATATTTACTCTGACTTACAATTGTTGGTATATTGATATTTTATTAAGAGAGAAGGCTGGTAAAATTCAAAGCTCAGTATGGTAGAAAAGAGTTTATGAAAACAAAAGTTGAACACGTTAATTACAATACATTGTAAATGTTGATATTTATGATTATACATTCATTAGTAAAATATAAATCTCATACATACGAGTGTACATGATACTTAATATTGAAAATCTGTTGTTCTAAATATACACTTTCATATGCTTTTTACATATATTCCAAAACAGTAGATTATAAATTTAATGTTCACCATACTTTAAAATAACTAGGGGTGGTAAGCTTTTGTATCAGATCGTCAAGAAATTAATGTCGCTTTTTTATATATCAAAACAAAACATTTATTAAATGAATTAGTCTCCATTCTTATCGACGATGCTTTTCCACCTTACAATCAGGTTGTTAATGCCCTGATTAAAGAAATTACTTGGCTTTGAAGCAAAAACATGTCGATGTCCTACTTAACACATTCCACATTTGCAGACGTTTTCCCATTAAGATGGTGTTGCAGCAAACGGAAAAAGATGGTAATCTAATGGTGCATTATCTGGAGAATATGTTGGGTGGGGGAGAACTTCCCAACTAAACACCGTAATCTTCCATTGCGTCAAACGTGACACATGTAGACGTGCATTGTAGTGGAGAAGAATAACACCTTTCTGATTGACGAGTGAATGTCGTTTCTGATGGAGGGCTTCATTTAAATGTTCCAGTTGTTGACTATAGATATCTGCATTGACAGTTCGCTGTGGATTGAGAAGTTCGAAATGAATTACTCCTTTGATGTCTCACCAAATGCAAAGCATCACTTTCTGCGGATGGAGTCCAGGTTTTGGGGTCGGAAGTGGTTTTTGTCTAGGACTGAGTAATTGTTTTTGGCGTTTAGTACTCGCATAGAGAATCCATTTTTTTATCACCGGTGATAATTCTGTTCAAAAATGGTTACGCGCCAGAAGAG